>NC_045635.1:68546023-68849053 GCF_009829155.1 Mustela erminea | reverse complement strand
ATGAAAACACAACTGTCCAAAACCTTAAGGATATAGCAAAGGTGGTCCTAAGTGGGAAGTACATAGCAATAAAAGAGTTTCTCAAAAATTAGAAATGTCTCAAATACACAAGCTAACCTTATACCTAAAGGAGCTGGAGAAAGGAGAGTAAATAAAGCATAAGCCAAACAGGAAAAAAGAATTAATAAAGATTGGAACAGAGATCAATGAAATAGAAACCAAAAAACTATTAGAAAAGATCAACAAAAGTAAGAGCAGGTTCTTTGATTAAGAATTAGTAAGAGAGAAAAGCCTCAAGGAAGACATATGAAAAAGAAAAAAGAAAGGACCCAAATTAATAAAATCATCAATGAAAGAGGAGAGATCGCCACCAATACCAAGGAAATACAAACAATTTTAAGAACACATTATGAGAAATTAAATGCCAACAAATTAGGCAAACTAGAAGAAGTGGGTGCATTCCTGGAAAATGTATAAACTAACAAAATTGAAACAGAAAGAAATAGAAAACCTGAACAGACACATAATATGCAAGGAAACTGAAGCAAAAATCAAAAAGCTCCCTACAAACAAAAGTCCAGGGCCAGATGGCTTCCCAGGAGAATGCTACCAAAATTTAATGAAGTACTATTACACTTATTTTCCTGAAACAGTTTTAAAAAATTAGGAAGGGAAAGAAAACATCCAGATTCTTTCTATGAGGCCAAGATTACCTTGATCCCAACCCCAGGCAAAACTCTGATAAAAAAGAGAATTACAGACAGCTATCCCTGATGAACACAGATGCCAAAATTGTCACTAAGATTTTACCACAGAAAATCCAACAGTACATTAAAAGGATTATTCACCAAGATCAGGTAGGACTTTTTCCTGCAACCTACAAGGGTGGTTTAACATTTGCAAATCAATCAACGTATTGATTGATCAATTTATTTCACATTAGTAAAATAAATGACAAGAACTCAGAAATGGACCCTGAACTCTATGGTCAACTAGTCTTCGACAAAGCTAGAAAGATGCTCCAATGTAAAAGGACAGTCTCTTCAATAAACAGTGCTGGGGAAAATGGGAAAGACACAGGTAGAAGAATGAAACTGGATCATTTTCTGACACAAAACACAAAAATAGACTCAAAATGGATGAAATACCAAATGTGAAACAGTAATTCATCAAAATACTTGAGGAGAAAACAGGCAACAACCTCTGTGACCTCAGCCTCAGCAACTTATTCCTAGACATATCTCCAAAGGCAAGGGAAACAAAAGCAAGAATGAACTACTGTGACTTCATCATAGCATAGCATCACAAAGGAAGCAGTCAACAAAACTAAAAGTTAACCTTCAGAATGGGAGAAGACATTTGCAAATTAAATAAAATAAGGGCGAGTATCCAAGATCTCTCAGGAACTTAGCAAATTCAACACCGAAGAAACAAGTGATCCAATCAAGAAACGGGCAGAAGACATGAACAGGTATTCTCCAAAGAAGACATAGGAATGGCCAACAGACACACGGAAAAATGCTCCACATCACTAGCCATCAGGGAACTACAAATCAAAATTGCAATGAGATACCATCTCCCACCAGTCAGAAAGACTAAAATTAATGAGACAGGAAATAACAAATGTTGGAAAGGATGCAGAGAATGCAAAACCCTCTCATTGTTGGAAATGCAACTGGTATAGCCACTCTGGAAAACAGTGAGGAGGTTCCTCAAGAAGTTAAAATAGAGCTACACAAGAATTCAGCAATTGCAATACTCAAGAACCCAGCAATTTACTCCTAAGATACAAATTTATTGATTTGAAGGGGCACCTACACCACAAAGTATATAACAACAATGTCCACAATAGCCAAACTGGAATGAGCTGAGATGTCCATCAATATATAATAGAATATGAGGATATCAATAGAGATCATAGATATTTTATCTACAAAATAGATATTTTATCAATGTATAAAAGGATAAAGAAGATATGGTATGTATATGTATATATATATATATATATATATATATATATATATATATATGACACACACACACACATACACAATGGAATATTACTTAGCTATCAGAAAGAATGAATAGATACCATATACATAAGCATGAATGCAACTGGCAGGTATTATGTTCAGTAAAAATTTCAATTACAAGAAGAAAATTATCATATGTTTTCACTCATGTGGAATATAAGAAACAGGCAGAGGGCCATAGGGGAAGGGAAGGAAAATAGAATGAGATTCATCAGAGAGGGAGAAAAATTATGAGAGACACTTAACTATAGGAAACAAACTGAAGGTTGTTGGAGAGGAGGTGGGGGGGATAAGGTAATTGGCTGATGGGCATTAAGGAGAGTACATGATGTGATGAGCATTGGGTGTTCTTCACAACTGATGAGTTATTGAACACTGCATCTAAAACTGGGCTTGGAGGAGACAAGATGGTGAAGAAGCAGGAGGTGTTGTTTCAACTGGTCCCCTAAAGTGAGTTGATTATCTACCAATGAAATTTGATCACCCATGAAATCAGCCTGAGATTAGAATTATACACTTCTGGATCTCTTCCAGGGGCAGAACACACCAGTGAACAATGTTTCTCTGTATTTGTTTTTGTTCTGGTAGTATATAAACGTTATACTTTGGGTTCATTTAGGCTGGGTTCCTTTTTTTTTCTAATTTACTTTTTGTCAGGATTTTATTTTATTTATTTTTTTGTCTGTTTTTGTTTGTATACTTTATAAATCTTAACTTTGGGACCCATTCCGACTGGGCCTTCTATTTGATTTTTTCCTTTTTTTTTTCCCTGCCTCTCTCTCTCTCTCTCTCTCTCTCTCTCTCTATCTATCTATCTATCTTTTTTTTCTTATTACAGGGGAATCCTGATTGCTCAGAAGTGTTCCAGAGTGCACCTTGTCTGGACTATGGTTGATATATTCAACTACACATCCCTTCAGCCATCTCTCACCAAAATAACTAGAAGGAGGAATGCCCAACAGAGGAAAAATTCAGAGACTGGGCCCTCTCCATCAGAGCTATTGGATATGGACATAAACAGTATGTCAGAAAAGGAATTCAGGCTAACAGTTTTCCAGGCAGTGGCTATGTTGGAAAAAGCCTTTAATGACAAAATGGAATTGATTACGGCAGAAGTGAAAGCCACCAGGGATTATGTTAACAATGCTCTCAATGAGTTCTAATCTAATCTAAATTCTCTAAAAGCTAGGGTAACTGAAGCAGAAGATAGAATTAATAATCTGGAAAACAAAGTGATAGAGAAAAAGGATCAGGAGGAAGCCTGGAACAAACAGCATAGAAGACATGAAAACAGAATTAGGGAAATAAATGATGCATTGAAGTGTTCCAACCTTAGAATTAGTGGAATCCCTGAGGAGGAGGAGAAAGAACGAAGACTAGAAGATGTAGTTAAACAAATTCTTTATGAAAATTTATCCAATCTGGAGAATGGAACCAGCATTCATGTGCTAGAGGTAGATATGTATCCACCCAAGGTCATAGAATCTAGAAAGATCTCCAGACACTTGACTGTAAAAATGATGAATCATAATTTTAGACAGGAGCTCTTGAAAACAGCTAGGGGGAAGAGATTCCTTATGTACAGAGGAAAGCCCATCAGAATACCGTGGACCATTCCACAGAAAACTGGTAAGCAAGAAAGGACTGGAAAGATGTATTCAGGACACTAAATGAGAAGAACATGCAGCCAAGAATACTTTATCCAACAAGACTGACATTCAATGTGGTTGAAGAGATAAAGAGTTTCCAAGACTAGCGAGATTCAAAAGAGTATGTGACCATCAAGCCGGCACTGCAAAAAATACTAAGGGGGGGTTCTATAAAAGAGGAAAAAACCCAAGAATATTATTGAACAGAATAATATGGAGACAAACTATAGAAACAAAGACTTCACAGGTGACACGATGTCAATAAAAACGTATCTCTCAATAATCACTCTCAACATGAATGGCCTAAATGCTCCCATAAAATGGCACAGGGATGCAGGTTTTATAAAACGACAGGACCCATCCATATATTGTCAACAAGAGACCCATTTTGAACTTAAGGATACATCCAGACAGAAAGTGAAGGGATGGTGAAGCATGTTTCATGCTAAGGGCCTCAAAAGAAGGCTGGGGTAGTGATTCACATATCAGATAAAGTAGATTTTAAACTAAAGACTGTACTTAGAGACACAGAAGGACACTACATAATTCTTAAAGGGTCTGTCCACAATGAAGACCTAATGATTGTAAATATGTATGTCATGAGCAGAAAATGAGCAGAAATATAAGCAGAAAACTACGTAAGTGCACTGTTAAACAAGATGAAGAGTCATACTGACATGAATACATTAATAGTAGGGGATAGTAACACACCACTCTCAGTAATAGACACATCATCCAAGGAGAAAATCAATAAAGAAACAAGAGCATTGGATGACACATTGGACCAGATGGACCTCATAGATATACACAGAACATTCCACCCTAAAACAACAGAACACTCATTTTTCTTGAGTGCACATGGAATCTTTTCCAAAATAGACCACACACTGGGTCACAAATCACAGCTGAACAAATACCAAAAGACTGTGATTATTCCCTGAATATTCTCAGATCACAATGCTTTGAATTTGAAGCTCAACCACAAGGAAAATTCAGAAGGAATTAAAACACCTGGAAGCTGAAGACCACCTTGCTTAAGAATGCTTGGATCAACCCGGAAATCAAAGAACTGAAACAATTCATGGAAACCAATGAGAATGAAGACACATCAGTCCAAAACCTATGGGATCCAGCAAAGGCAGTCCTAAGGTGAAAATACATAGCCATGCAAGCCTGCCTCAAAAAAACTGAAAAATCCAGAATACACCAGCTATCTCTACACCTAAAGAACTAGAGAATCAACAACAAATTAAGCTAACTCCACACACAAGAAGGGAAAACATCAAGATTAGAGCAGAGATCAATGAGATAGAAACAAGAGCTACAGTAGAATGAATCAATAAAACTAGGAGCTGTTTTTTTGTTTTTGTTTTTGTTTTTTAGAGAGAGAGAGAGGTCACAAGCAGGCAGAGAAGTAGGCAGAGAAAGAGGGGGAAGCAGGCTCCCCACCGAGCAGAGAGCCCGATGCGAGGTTTGATCCCAGGACCCTGAGACCATGACCTGAACTGAAGGCAGAGGCTTAAACCACTGAACCACCCAGGTGTCCCTAGAAGCTGGTTTTTTGAAAGAATCAACAAGGTCGATAAACCATTGGTCAATCTAATCTGAAAAAAAGAGCGAAGACAGAAATTAATAAGATTACAAATGAAAAGGGAGAGATCAAAACTAACACCAAGGAAATAGAAACAATCATCAGAAATTATTATCAACAGTTATATGCCAATAAGGTAAGCAGCCTAAGCGAAATTGATGCATTCCTGGAAACCTATAAATTTCCAAAACTGAAACAGGAAGAAATTGACAATCTGAACAGACCAATATCTAGTAAGGAGATAGAAGCAGTGATCAAAAACCTCCCAAAAAACAAGAGCACAGGACCTGACAGATTCCCCGGTGAATTCTACTAAACTTTGAAAGACGAAATAATACCTATTATCCTGAAACTGTTTCAAAAAGTAGAAAGAGAAGGAAATTTTCCACACCCTTTTTATGAAGCCACCATTATCCTGATCCCCAAACCAGGGAAAGACCTCACCAAAAATGAGAATTTCAGATCAATATCCCTGATGAATATGGATGCTAAGATTCTCAACAAGATCTTAGCTAATAGGATCAAACAGTACATTAAAAAGATTATCCACCATGACCTGGTGGGATTCATCCCTGTTATGCAAGGGTGGTTCAACATTCGGAAATCAATCACATGATAGAAGAAATCAATAAGAGAAGAGAGAACCACATGGTCCTCTCAATGGATGCAGAAAAAGCATTTGACAAAATCCAGCATCCATTCCTGAAGAAACTCTTCAAAGTATAGGGATAGGGGGAACATTCCTCAACTTCATAAAATCTATCCATGAAAAATTCAAGATGAATATCATCTTCAATGGGAAAACGCTAACAGCCTTCCCTTTGAGATCAGGAACACAACAAGGATGCCCACTCTCACCAATCTTGCTCAACATAGTATTAGAAGTCCTAACAACAGCAATCAGACAGCAAAGAGAAATAAAAGGTATTCAAGTTGGCATTGAAGAAATCAAACTCTCTCTTCACAGATGACATGATACTTTATATGGAAAACCCAAAAGACTTCACCCCAAAACTACTAGAACTCATTCAGCAATTTAGTAATGTGGCAGGATACAAAATCAATGTGCATAAACCAGTTGTTTTCTTATACACTAACAATGAAAATACAGAAAGGGAAATTAGAGAATTGATTCCATTTACTTTAGCACCAAGAACCATAAGGTACCTGGGAATAAACGTAACAAAAGAGGAAGGGATCTGCACTCAAGAAACTACAGAACACTCATGAAGGAAATTGAAGAGGACAGAAAAAGATGGAAGACCATTCCATGCTCATGGATTGGAAAAATAAACATTGTTAAAATGTCTATACTGCCAAGGGCAATCTATACATTCAGTGCCATCCCCAATCAAAATTCCATGGCATTTTTCAAAAAGCTGGAGCAAACAATCCTAAAATTTGTATGGAATCAGAAAAGACCCCAAATTGCTAAGAAATCTTGAAAAAGAAAAACAAAACCGGGAACCTCACATTGCTTGATTTCAAGATTTACTACAAAGCTGTGATCACCGAGATAGCATGGTACTGGCATTAAAAACAGACACCTAGACTGGTGAAACAGAGTACAGAGCCCAGATATGAACCCACAACTCCATGGTCAAATAATCTTCGATAAAGCAGGAAAAAATAAACATTGGAAAAAAGACAGTGTTTTCAATAAATGGTGCTGGGAAAATTGGACAGCCATGTGTAGAAGAATAAAACTTGACCATTCTCTTACACCATACACAAAGATACACTCAAAATGGATAAAAGGCAGGAATCCACCAGAATCCTAGAAAAGAACATAGGCAGTAACCTCTTCGACATTGACCACAGCAACTTCTTTCAAGATATGTCTCGAAAGGCAGAGGAAACAAAAGTGAAAATGAATTTTTGGGACTTCATCACGATCAAAAGCTTCTGCAGAGCAAAGAAAGAGTCATCAAAACAAAGAGGAAACATGCGGAATGGGAGAAGATATTTGCAAATGACACTACAGAAAAAGGGCTGATATCTACAAACAACTCCTCAAACTCAACACACACAAAACAGATAATCATGTCAAAAAATGGGCAGAAGAAATAAACAGGCACTTCTCCAATGAAGAGGTGCAAGTGGCTAGCAGATGCCTGAAAAAAATGTTCACTATCACCAGCAATCAGGGAAATTAAAATCAAAACCACATTGAGATACCACCTTACACCAGTTAGAATGGTAAAAATTAACAAGACCATAAAAAACTGTTGGAGGATGTGAAGAAAGGGGAACCTTCTTGCATTGTTATTGGGAATGCAGGTTGGTGCAGTCACTCTGGAAAACAGTGTGGAGATTCCTTAGGAAATTAAAAATAGAGCTTCCCTATGACCCTACAGTTGCACTACTGGGTATTTACCCCAAAGATACAGATGTAGTGAAAAGAAGGGCCATCTGTACCCCAATGTTCATAACAGCAATGGCCACAGTCGCCAAACTATGGAAAGAACCAAGATGGCCTTCAACGGACAAATGGATAAGGAAGATGTGGTCCATATACACTATGTTTCATCAGAAAGGATGAATACCCAACTTCTGTAGCAACATGGATGGGGCTGGGAGAGATTATGCTGAGTGAAATAAGTCAAGCAGAGAGAGTCAATTATCATATGGTTTCACTTATTTGTGGAGCATAAGAAATAACACCATGGACATGGGGAGATGGAGAGGAGAATGGAGTTGGGGGAAATTGGAGGGGGAGATGAACCATGAGGGATGATGGACTCTGAAAAACAATCTGAGGGCTTTTAAAAAAATTTTTTTTTAATTTTTTATTTTTTATAAACATATATTTTTATCCCCAGGGGTACAGGTCTGTGAATCAACAGGTTTACACACTTCACAGCACTCACCAAAGCACATACCCTCCCCAATGTCCATAATCCCACCCCCTTCTCCCAAACCCCCTCCCCCCAGAAACCCTCAGTTTGTTTTGTGAGATTAAGAGTCACTTATGGTTTGTCTCCCTCCCAATCCCATCTTGTTTCATTTATTCTTCTACTACCCACTTAAGCCCCCATGTTGTATCACCACTTCCTCATATCAGGGAGATCATATGATAGTTGTCTTTCTCTGCTTGACTTATTTCCTAAGCATGATACGCTCTAGTTCCATCCATGTTGTCGCAAATGGTAAGATTTCATTTCTTTTGATGGCTGCATAGTATTCCATTGTGTATATATACCACATCTTCTTGATCCATTCATCTGTTGATGGACATCTAGGTTCTTTCCATAGTTTGGCTATTGTGGACATTGCTGCTATAAACATTCGGGTGCACGTGCCCCTTTGGATCACTACGTTTGTATCTTTAGGGTAAATACCCAGTAGTGCAATTGCTGGGTCATAGGGCAGTTCTATTTTCAACATTTTGAGCAACCTCCATGCTGTTTTCCAGAGTGGCTGCTCCAGCTTGCATTCCCACCAACAGTGTAGGAGGGTTCCCCTTTCTCCGCATCCTCGCCAGCATCTGTCATTTCCTGACTTGTTGATTTTAGCCATTCTGACTGGTGTGAGGTGATATCTCATTGTGGTTTTGATTTGTATTTCCCTGATGCCGAGTGATATGGAGCACTTTTTCATGTGTCTGTTGGCCATCTGGATGTCTTCTTTGCAGAAATGTCTGTTCATGTCCTCTGCCCATTTCTTGATTGGATTATTTGTTCTTTGGGTGTTGAGTTTGCTAAGTTCTTAATAGATTCTGGACACTAGTCCTTTATCTGATATGTCGTTTGCAAATATGTTCTCCCATTCTGTCAGTTGTCTTTTGATTTTGTTAATTGTTTCCTTTGCTGTGAAAAAGCTTTTGATCTTGATGAAATCCCAATAGTTCATTTTTGCCCTTGCTTCCCTTGCCTTTGGCAATATTCCTAGGAAGATGTTGCTGTGGCTGAGGTCGAAGAGGTTGCTGCCTGTGTTCTCCTCAAGGATTTTGATGGATTCCTTTCGCACATTGAGGTCCTTCATCCATTTTGAGTCTATTTTTCTGTGTGGTGTAAGGAAATGGTCCAATTTCATTTTTCTGCATGTGGCTGTCCAATTTTCCCAGCACCATTTATTGAAGAGGCTGTCTTTTTTCCATTGGACATTCTCCCTGCTTTGTCGAAGATTAGTTGACTGTAGAGTTGAGGGTCTATTTCTGGGCTCTCTATTCTGTTCTATTGATCTGTGTGTCTGTTTTTGTGCCAGTACCATGCTGTCTTGATGATGACAGCTTTGTAATAGAGCTTGAAGCCCGGAATTGTGATGCCACCAACTTTGGCTTTCTTTTTCAATATCCCTTTGGCTATTTGAGGTCTTTTCTGGTTCCATATAAATTTTAGAATTATTTGTTCCATTTCTTTGAAAAAGATGGATGGTCCTTTGGTAGGAATTGCATTAAATGTGTAGATTGCTTTAGGTAGCATAGACATTTTCACAATATTTATTCTTCCAATCCAGGATCATGGAACATTTTTCCATTTCTTTGTGTCTTCCCCAATTTCTTTCATGAGTACTTTATAGTTTTCTGAGTATAGATTCTGTGCCTCTTTGTTTAGGTTTATTCCTAGGTATCGTATGGTTTTGGGTGCAATTGTAAATGGGACTGACTCCTTAATTTCTCTTTCTTCTCTCTTGCTGTTGGTGTAGAGAATGCAAATGATTTCTGTGCATTGATTTTATATCCTGACACTTTACTGAATTCCTGTATAAGTTCTAGCAGTTTTGGAGTGGAGTGTTTTGGGTTTTCCACATATAGTATCATATCATCTGCGAAGAGTGATAATTTGACTTCTTCTTTGCCGATTTGGATGCCTTTAATTTCCTTTTGTTGTCTGATTGCTGAGGCTAGGACCTCTAGTACTATGTTGAATAGCAGTGGTGATAATGGACATCCCTGCCGTGTTCCTGACCTTAGCAGAAAAGCTTTCAGTTTTTCTCCATTGAGAATGATATTTGCGGTGGGTTTTTCATAGATGGCTTTGATGATATTGAGGTATGTGCCCTCTATCCCTACACTTTGAAGAGTTTTGATCAGGAAGAGATGCTGTACTTTGTCAAATGCTTTTTCAGCATCTAATGAGAGTATCATATGGTTCTTGTTCTTTCTTTTATTGATGCGTTGTATCACATTGACTGATTTGCGGATGTTGAACCAACCTTGCAGCCCTGGAATAAATCCCACTTGGTCGTGGTGAATAATCCTTTTAATGTACTGTTGAATCCTATTGGCTAGTATTTTGTTGAGTATTTTCGCATCTGTGTTCATCAAGGATATTGGTCTATAGCTCTCTTTATTGATGGGATCCTTGTCTGGTTTTGGGATCAAGGTGATGCTGGCCTCATAAAATGAGTTTGGAAGTTTTCCTTCTATTTCTATTTTTTGGAACACTTTCAGGAGAATAGAAATTAGTTCTTCTTTAAATGTTTGGTAGAATTCTCCCGGGAAGCCATCTGGCCCTGGGCTTTTGTTTGTTTGGAGATTTTTAATGACTGTTTCAATCTCCTTACTGGTTATGGGTCTGTTCAGGCTTTCTATTTTTTCCTGGTTCAGTTGTGGTAGTTTATATGTTTCTAGGAATGCATCCATTTCTTCCAGATTGTCAAATTTATTGGTGTAGAGTTGCTCATAGCATGTTCTTATAATAGTTTGTATTTCTTTGGTGTTAGTTGTGATCTCTCCACTTTCATTCATGATTTTATTTATTTGGGTCCTTTCTCTTTTCTTTTTGATTAGTCGGGCCAGGGTTTATCAATTTTATTAATTCTTTCAAAGAACCAGCTCCTAATTTCGTTGATTTATTCTATTGTTTTTTTGGTTTCTATTTCATTGATTTCTGCTCTGATCTTTCTGATTTTTCTTCTCCTGCTGGGCTTAGGGTTTCTTTCTTGTTCTTTCTCCAGCTCCTTTAGGTGTAGGGTTAGGTTGTGTACCTGAGACCTTTCTTGTTTCTTGAGAAAGGCTTGTACCGCTATATATTTTCCTCTCAGGACTGCCTTTGTTTTGTCCCACAGATTTTGAACCATTGTATTTTCATTATCATTTGTTTCCCTGATTTTTTTCAATTCTTCTTTAATTTCCCGGTTGACCCATTCATTCTTTAGAAGGATGCTGTTTAGTCTCCATGTATTTGGGTTCTTTCCAAACTTCCTTTTGTGTTTGAGTTCTAGCTTTAGAGCATTGTGGTCTGAAAATATGCAGGGAATGATCCCAATCTTTCGATACCGGTTGAGTCCTGATTTAAGACCGAGGATGTGATCTATTCTGGAGAATGTTGAATGTGCACTAGAGAAGAATGTGTATTCTGTTGGTTTGGGATGAAATGTTCTGAATATATCTGTGATGTCCATCTGGTCCAGTGTGTCGTTTAAGGCCTTTATTTCCTTGTTGATCTTTTGCTTGGATGATCTGTCCATTTCAGTGAGGGGAGTGTTAAAGTCCCCTACTATTATTGTATTATTGTTGATGTGTTTCTTTGGTTTTGTTATTAATTGGTTTATATAGTTGGCTGCTCCCACGTTGGGGGCATAGATATTTAAAATTGTTAAATCTTCTTGTTGGACAGACCCTTTGAGTATGATATAGTATCCTTCCTCATCTCTTATTATAGTCTTTGGCTTAAAATCTAATTGATCTGATCTAAGGATTGCCACTCCTGCTTTCTTCTGATGTCCATTAGCATGGTAAATTCTTTTCCACCCCCTCACTTTAAATCTGGAGGTGTCTTCGGGCTTAAAATGAGTTTCTTGGAGGCAACATATAGATGGGTTTTGTTTTTTTATCCATTCTGTTATGCTGTGTCTTTTGACATGGGCATTTAGCCCATTAACATTCAGGTAACTATTGAGAGATATGAATTTAGTGCCATTGTGTTGCCTGTAAGGTGACTGTTATTGTATATGGTCTCTGTTCCTTTCTGATCTACCACTTGTAGGCTCTCTCTTTGCTTAGAGGACCCCTTTCAATATTTCCTGTAGAGCTGGTTTGGTATTTGCAAATTCTTTCAGTTTTTGTTTGTCCTGGAAGCTTTTAATTTCTCCTTCTATTTTCAATGATAGCCTAGCTGGATAGAGTATTCTTGGCTGCATGTTTTTCTCGTTTAGTGCTCTGAAAATATCATGCCAGCTCTTTCTGGCCTGCCAGGTCTCTGTGGATAAGTCAGCTGCCAATCTAATATTTTTACCATTGTATGTTACAGACTTCTTTTCCCGGGCTGCTTTCAGGATTTTCTCTTTGTCACTGAGACTTGTAAATTTTACTATTAGGTGACGGGGTGTGGGCCTATTCTTATTGATTTTGAGGGGCGTTCTCTGAACCTCCTCAATTTTGATGCTCGTTCCCTTTGCCATATTGGGGAAATTCTCCCCAATAATTCTCTCCAGTATACCTTCTGCTCCCCTCTCTCTTTCTTCTTCTTCTGGAATCCCAATTATTCTAATGTTGTTTCGTCTTATGGTGTCACTTATCTCTCAAATTCTCCCCTCGTGGTCCAGTAGCTGTTTGTCCCTCTTTTGCTCAGCTTCTTTATTCTCTGTCATTTGGTCTTCTATATCACTAATTCTTTCTTCTGCCTCATTTATCCTAGCAGTGAGAGCCTCCATTTTTGATTGCACCTCATTAATAGCTTTTTTGATTTCAACTTGGTTAGATTTTAGTTCTTTTATTTCTCCAGAAAGGGCTTTTATATCTCTCGAGAGGGTTTCTCTAATATCTTCCATGCCTTTTTCGAGCCCGGCTAGAACCTTGAGAATTGTCATTCTGAACTCTAGATATGACATATTACCAATGTCTGTATTGATTAGGTCCCTAGCCTTCGGTACTGCCTCTTGTTCTTTTTTTTGTGGTGAATTTTTCCATCTTGTCATTTTGTCCAGATAAGAGTATATGAAGGAGCAAGTAAAATACTAAAAGGGTGGCAACAACCCCAGGAAAATATGCTTTAACCAAATTAGAAGAGATCCGAAATCGTGAGGGGGGAGAAACGGGATAAAAAGAGGTTCAAAAAGGAAGAAAAAAGAAAAAAAAGAAAAAAGAAAAGAAAAGAATTAAAAAAAAGAAAACAAATAAGAAAAATATAAAAAAGAAAAAATATATATATTAGATAAACTAGTTAAAAAATGTTAAAAAAAGAAAAAGCTAAAAGTTAAAAAAAAAAATTTAACCAGAAGGCGAGGAAAAAAAAAACAAAAAATGAAAAAGAAAAAAATTAAATTAACTGCAAGACTAAAAAAAATCACAGGGAAAAAGCCATGAGTTCAGTGCTTTGCTTTCTCCTCCTCTGGAATTCTGCTGCTCTCCTTGGTATTGAAACCGCACTGCTTGGTAGGTGAATTTGGTCTCGGCTGGATTTCTTTTTGATCTTCTGGGGGAGGGGCCTGTTGTAGTGATTCTCAAGTGTCTTTGCCCCAGGCGGAATTGCACAGCCCTTATCAGGGGCCGGGTTGAGTAATCCCCTCAGGTTTGCTTTCAGGAGCTTTTGTTCCCTGAGTGCTTTCCGTAGAGTTCTGGAGGACAGGGAATACAAATGGCGGCCTCCTGGTCTCCGGCCCGGAGGAGCAGAGAGCCCAGGGCCCGACTCCTCAGTGCGCCCTCAGAGAACAGCACCCAGTTACTCCCATCTGCCTGACCTCCGGCCATGCTCCGAGCTCACCGAGCCTGGGACTGTCTCAAGGTAACACCGAGCTGTGAGCTTACTGTCGGCTCTGTCTCTGTAGCCGGCTTTCCCGTTCCAATACCCGCAAGCTCTGCGACACTCAGACACCCCCGATCCTTCTGTGACCCTGCGGGACCTGAGGCCACGCTGACCCCGCATGGGCTTCGCCCCGGTTTAGCCTCTGGAGCGATGTCCCTCAGCAGAACAGACTTTTAAAAGTCCTGATTTTGTGCGCTGTTGCTCCACCGCTTGCCGGGAGCCGACCCCTCCCCCCGGGGTCTATCTTCCCGTCGCTTTGATTCACTTCTCCCCCGGTCCTACCTTTCAGAAAGTGGTTGTTTTTCTGTTTCCAGAATTGCTGTTCTTCTTCTCTTCGATCTGCCGATGGATTTTCAGGTGTTTGCAAACTTTAGATAAGCTATCTAGCTGATCTCCGGCTAGCTGAAGTTGTCTCAGCCTGCTACTTCTCTGCCATCTTGACTCCTCCTTTTTAAAAATTTTTATTTATTTATTTGACACATAGAGAGAGAGAGAGATCACGAGTAGTCAGAGAGAGAGGGGGAAGCATGCTCTCTGCAGAGCAGAGAGCCCGATGTGGGGCTCGATCCCTGGACCCTGAGATCATGACCTGAGCTGGAGGCAGAGGCTTAACCTACTGAGCCACCCAGGCACCCCAATCTGAGTGTTTTTAAGGGTGGGGGATGGGAGGTTGGGTAAGCCTTGTGGTGGGTATTATGGAGGGCACATATAGCATGAAGTACTGGGTGTGGTACATAAACAATGAATTCTGGTACACTGAAATTTAAAAAACAAAACAAAACAAAACAAAAACTTCTTTCATACACAAAGAAATTGTAAAGTAGAGGGGTAAAGAAAAAGTCTTAAAAGCAGCCAGACCAAAGTAGTCTTTAACATACGAGGGAAAAGCTATAAGACTAGCTGGATATTATGCCTCAGAAATTTGGAAAGCCAGAAGAAGGATCATGATAATTCAAAGAGCTGAATAGGAAAAAATGGGGCATGAATACTTAATCAAGAAGGATATCATTCATAATTGAAGGAAACACAGTGCCCCCAGAAAAACAAAACCACAGGAATTCATTACCACAAAAGCAATCCTATAAGAAATATTAATGGTAACACATAGAGCAGAAAGGAGATATTGATACTAACAATATAAAGGCAGGAAACAAAAAGCAGTAAAAATGATTATTTCTGTAGAGTCAAGTCAAGAAACTCATACAGGAACATTATCGAAAATATAATATATACATAATACATGGTAAAAAGAGGGGGAAAATACATTAAAACTTGAATGAACATCAACTTAATATAGACTGCTATCTGCAAAAGAGTTTATATATAAACCTAAAGATGTCTATATGTCAAAGTCACTAACAAATATGAAACAAATAAAGAGAAAGATATCCAAATATACCACTAAAGAAAATCAGCAAAACATGAGAGGAAGAAAATATCAGATAAAATCTCCAGAATCAATCACAAAACAAGTAAAAATGGCAATAAATATGTATCTATCACTAATTGTATTTTGAATATGAAATGATTTTTTTCTTATTTTTATTGTTTACTCTTTTTTTTCTACTTCTGTATTTATTCCTATAAGTTTTTATCTAAATTCCAGGTAGCTAACATTGTAATGTTAGTTTCAGGTGTACAATTTAGTGATTCAACAGTCCCTCACAACACCTGGTGCTCATTTCTGACTTGATCCTGAACATAGAGAGAAATCTCTCAGGTTTTCCCTGTTGAAGATATTAGTGTGGATTTTTCATATATGGGCTTTATTATGTTGAGGTATGTTACATATCATCCTACTTTTTGAGGATTTTTATCATGAGTGGGTGTTGTTCTTTATCAAAGAATTTTTCTGTGCCTACTGAAAAAATCATGTTTCTTATACTTTCTTGTATTAATGTGGTGGATCACATTGATTGATTTATAAATATTGAATGAACTGGCAACATAGGAATGAATACCACTTGATGGTGGAGAATGATTACTCTTTTAACTTCCTATTGTATTCGGTTTGTTAATATTTCATTGAGAATTTTTGCACCTTTGTTCATCAGGAAACCTAACATATAGTTCTCTTTATTCTTGGTGTCTTTATTTGGTATTGGATAAGGATATTGTTGGCCATATAAAATGATTTTCAAAATTTTCATTTCTTTTCCATTATTTTGGTATTACTTCGAGGAAAATAGGTATTAGCTCTTCTTTAACAATTTGGGAAATTTGACGGTGAAGCCATCTGACCCTAAACTTTTGGTTGTTGGAAGCTATTTGTTACAATTTCAATTCCTTTAATGGCTGTTGGTCTGTTCAAGAGATCTCTTTCTTCCTGTTTCAGGTTTTTAGTTTGTATGTTTCTAGGAATTTCTCTATTTCGTGTAGATTGTCCAATTTTTTGGCATATAGTTTTTCATAAAATTCTTTTTAATAGTCGTTTTATACTTTTTAAATTTATTTTCAGCATAAATGTATTCATTGTTTTTGCACCACACTCAGTGCTCCATGCAATACATGCCCCCTCCAATACCCACCACCTGGTTGCCCCAATCTCCCACCTCAGGTTGTTTTTCAAAGTCCATAGTCTCTCATGGTTCACCTCCCCTTCCAATTTCCCTCAACTCCCTTGTCGCCATCAGCCCTTGTCCTCCATGTTATTTGTTATGCTCCACAAATAAGTGAAACCATGTGATAATTGACTCTCTCTGCTTGACTTATTTCACTCAGCATAATCTCTTCCAGTCCCATCCATGTTGCTACAAAAGTTGGGTATTCATCCGTTCTGATGGAGGCATAATACTCCATATTGTATATGGGCCACGTCTTCCTTATCCATTGGTCCATTGAAGGGCATCTTGGTTCTTTCCACAGTTTGGTGATGGTGGCCATTGCTGCTATGAACATTGGGGTACAGGTGGCCCTTCTTTTCACTACATCTATATCATACCCAGGAGTGCAACTGCAGGGTCATTAGGGAAGCTCTATTTTTAATTTCTTGAGGGATCTCCACACTGCTCTCCAAAGAGGCTGTTCCAACTTGCATTCCCACCAACAGTGGAAGAGGGTTCTCCTTTCTCCACATCCCCTCCAACACATGTTGTTCCTGTCTTGCTAATTTTGACCATTCTAACTGGTGTAAGGTGATATCTCAATGTGGTTTTAATTTGAATCTCCCTGAGAGTTAGTGATGATGAACATTTTTTCATGTGTCTGATAGCCATTTGTATGTCTTCATTGGAGAAGTGTTTGTTCATATCTTCTGCCCATTTTTTTTTATATGATTGTCTGTTTTGTGTGTGCTGAGTTTGAGGAGTTATTTATAGATCCTGGATATCAACCTTTAGTCTGTACTGTCATTTGCAAATATCTTCTCCCATTCCGTGGGTTGCCTCTTTGTTTTCGTGACTGTTTCCTTTGCTGTGCAGAAGCTTTTGATCTTGATGAAGTCGCAAAAGTTTATTTTCGCTTTTGTTTCCTTCACCTTTGGAGACATATCTTGAAAGAAGCTGCTGTGGCTGATATCGAAGAGATTACTGCCTATGTTCTCCTCTAGGATTCTGATGGATTCTTGTCTCACATTGAGGTCTTTTATCCATTTAGAGTTTATCTTTGTGTACAGTGTAAGAGAATGGTCGAGTTTCATTCTTCTACATATAGCTGTCCAGTTTTCCCAGCACCATTTATTGAAAAGACTATCTTTTTTCCACTGGATATTTTTCCTGCTTTGTTGAAAATTATTTGCCCATAGTGTTGCGGGTCCATATCTGGCCTCTCTACTGTCTTCCACTGGTTTATATGTCTGGTTTTCATGCCATTACCATGCTGTCTTGGTGATCACATCTTTGCAGTAAAGCTTGAAATCAGGTAACGTGATGCCTGCAGTTCTATTTTTGTTTTTCAACATTTCCTTAGCGATTCGGGGTCTTTTCTGATTCCATACAAATTTTTGGATTATTTTCTCCAGCTCTTTGAAAAATACCAGTGGAAATTTGATTGGAATGGCATTAAAAGTATAGATTTCTCTAGGTAGTATATTTATTTAAATAATGTTTATTCTTCCAATCAAAGGGCATGGAATGGTCTTCCATCAGTTTGTGTCTTCTTCAATTTCTTTCATGAGTGTTCTGAAGTTCCTCAAGTACAGATCCTTTACCTCTTTGGTTAGGTTTATTCCCAGGCAACTTATGGTTCTTGGTGCTATAGTAAATGGAATTGATTCTCTAATTTCCCTTTCTGTATTTTCATTGTTAGTGTTTAAGAAAGCCACTGATTTCTGTACATTGACTTTATATGCTACCACATTGCTGAATTGTTGTATGAGTTCTAGTAGTTTGGGGGTGGAGTCTTTTGGGTTTTCCATATAAAGAATCATGTCATTTGTGAAGAGAGAGAGTTTGACTTCCTCATTGCCAATTTGGATGCCTTTTATTTCTCTTTGATGTGTGATTACTGTTGCTAGGACTTCTAATAATATGCTGAGCAAGAGTAGTGAGAGTGGGAATCCTTGTTGTGTTCCTGATCTCAATGGGAAGGATGCAAGCTTTTTCCCATTGAGCATGATATTTGTTTTGGGTCTTTCATACATAGATTTTATGAAGTTCAGAAATGTTCCCTCTATCCCTATACTTTGAAGCATTTTAGTCAGGTATAGATGCTGGAATTTGTCAAATGCTTTTTCTGCATCAATTGAGAGGACCATGTGGTTCTTCTCTCTTCTCTTATTAATTTGTTCTACCACATTGATTGATTTGCAACAGTTGAACTATCCTTATAACCCAGGAATGAATCCCACCTGGTCATGGTGGATAATTTTTTTTAATGTGCTGTTGGATCCTGTTTGCTAGGATCTTGTTGAGAATCTTAGCATCCATATTCATCAGTGATATTGGTCTGAAATTCTCCTTTTTAGTAAGGTCTTTGCCTGGTTTGGGGATCAGGGTAATGCTGGCTTCATAGAAAGAGTCTGGAAGTTTTCCTTCTGTTTCAATTTTTTGAAAGAGCTTCAGGAGAATAGGTGTTATTTCTTCTTTGAAAGTTTGGTAGAATTCCCCAGGGAAAACTTCAGGTCCTGCACTTTTGTGTTTTGGGAGGTTTTTGATCACTGCTTCAATCTCGTTACTAGATATTGGTCTATTCAGGTTGTCAATTTCTTCCTCGTTCAAATTTGGGAGTTTATAGTTTTCTAGGAATGCATCCATTTCATCTAGGTTGTTTAGCTTATTGGCATATGACTGTTGATAATAACTTCTGATGATTGTTTCTACTTCCTTGGTGTTCGTTGTGATCTCTCCCTTTTCATTCATAATTTTATGAATTTGGGCTTTCTCTCTTTTCTTTTGGATTAGTGTTGCCCATGGTTTGTTGATCTTATTGATTCTCTCAAAAAAACAAGCTTCTAGTTTCATTGGCACGTTCTAATGTATCTCTGGTTTCTACCTCATTGATCTCAGCTCTAATCGTGATTATCTCCCTTCTTAAGTGTGGAGTTCGTTTGATTTGTTGTTGATTCTCCACTTCTTAAATGTGTAGAGACAGCTGCTGTGTTCTGAATTTTTCAATTTTTTTGAGGGAGGCTTGGATGGCTATGTATTTCCCCCTTAGGACCGCCTTTGCTGTATCCCAAACTTTTTATTTTTACCGAAGTGTCTTTATTCTCATTGATTTCCATGAAAAGTTTCAGTTCTTCTTTGATCTCCTGGTTGATCCAAGCATTCTTAAGTAAGGTGGTCTTTAGCTTCCAGGTGTTTGAGTTCCTTAGGAACTTTTCCTTGTGATTGAGCTCCAGTTTCAAAGCATTGTGATATGAGAATATGCAGGTAATATTCTCAGTCTTTTGGTATTGATTCAGTCCTGATTTGTCACCCAGTATGTGGTCTATTCTGGACAAGGTTCCATGTGTACTTGAGACTAATGAGTATTCTGTTGTTTTAGGGTTCAATGTTCTGTATATGAGTTTCATCTGGTCCAATATGTCATTCAATGCTCTTGTTTCTTTATTGATTTTCTGCTTCGATGATCTATTTCTGAGAGAGGTGTGTTAAGATCTCCTACTGTTAATGTATTCATATCAATATAGCTCTTTATCTTGATTAACAGTTTTCTTATGTAATTAGCTGCTCCCATATTGGGGGCATAGATATTTACAATTATTAGATCATCTTGGTGGATAGTCCCTTTAAGAATGATGTAGTGTCCTTCTGTATCTCTGAGTACAGTCTTTAGTTTAAAATCTAATTTGTCTGATATGAGAATCACTACCCCGGCCTTCTTTTGAGGCACATTGGCATGAAAGATGCTTGTCCATCCCTTCACTTTCAGTGAGGGTGTATCTTTAGGTTCAAAATGGGTCTCTTGTAGACAACATATGGATGGGTTTTTTCATTTTATCCAATCTGCAACCCTGTGCCATCTTATTGGCGTGTTTAGGCCATTCACATTGAGAATGATTATTGATAGATACGTTTTTATTGACATCGTGTTACCTTTGAAGTCTTTCTTTCTATAGATTGTCTCTATATTTCTGTTCAATACTATTCTTAAGATTTCTCCTCTTTTATAGAACTCCCCTTAATATTTCCTGAAGTGTTGACTTGGTGGTTTGTTAGTCTTTTAATCCTTCCAGTCCTGGAAACTCTTTATCTCTCCATCCATTCTGAATGTCAGTCTTGCTGGATAAAGTATTCTTGGCTGCTTGTTCTTCTCATTTAGTTCACTGAATATATCTTGCCAGTCCTTTCGGTCTTGGCAGTTCTCTGTGGACAGGTCTGACGTTATTCTGATGTACTTTCCTCTGTAAGTAAGGAGCCTCTTTATCCTAGCAGCTTTCAAGAGATTATATCTACAATTATGATTTCTCAATTTGACTATCAGGTGCCTTGACGTTTTTCTGGCATCTATAATCTTGGGTGGAGACCGTTCGGCCTCTAGTACATGAACGCTGGTTCCATTCGCAAGATTGGGAAAATTTTCATGAAGATCTTGTTCCACTATAGCTTCTAGACTGCTTTCTTTCTCCTCCCCTTCAGGGATTCTAACAATTCTGACGTTGGAATGTTTCATGGCATCATTTATTTCCCTGATTCTGTTTTCATGGCATCTAAGCTGTTTGTACCAGACTTCCTCCTGATCCTTTCTCTGTATCTGTTTGTCCTCCAGATCACTAATTTTACCTTCTCTTTCAGTTACCCTAGCTTTGAGATAATTTAAATTAGATTGGAACTCATTGAGAGCATTGTGAGCTTCACCCCTTTTGGCTTTCAGTTCTGCCCTAACATTGTGAATATCTTCCCTGGTGGCTTTCAGTTCTGCCCTAATCAATTCCATTTGGCAATCCATGGCTTTCTCCAACCTAGCTATTGCCTGGATAATTGTTAGCCTGAATTCTCTTTCTGACATATTGTCTATGTTGATAGCCATTAGCTCTGTTGCAGAAGGTCCATACTCTGTATTTTACTTCTGTTGGGCATTCCTCCTTCTAGTCATTTTGGTGAGAGATGACTGAATGGATGTAGCTGGATGTATCAACTGTGGTGCAGTCAAGGTGCACCATGTAACGCTTCTGAGCAATCAGGATTCCCCACCCAAATGAGAGAAAAAAGGAAAGAAAAAGAAAAAGAGAGAGAGAGAGAGACAGACAGACAGGAAAGAAAGGAAAGATGAAAGAGAAGGTTCAGCCCAAATGGGCCCCAAGGTAAGATTTAGGAAGTATACAAACAAAAATAGACAAACAAAAGGACTGATAAAAGTATATGACAGGAGAAATATATATATATATATATATATATATATATATATATATATATGCAAATAATGGAAGAACCTCATCAAAAAAGAATCCCAAGTGTAAGAATTATATACCATCAGGACAAACACAAAAACACAGAAACACTGGTGGAAGAAAAAGATGGGAGAGTGGTAATAAATTCTCAGTGTCGGCGAGGAAGGTTGTTTTGATTCTTCCTGGATGTATCTTGGTATCTTTGTTAAAGGACTCAACTTTTCTAAGATAAAGGGGGATTAAAAATTGGTTTACCTATAGGTGTAGCATTGATTGGGCAAATGGGATTACCTTCAATTTTAACTCTATGTGAATATTAGAAAATAAAAATAAAAAAGTAATAAACTAGACTAAACTAAACTAAATTTTTTAAAAAAAATTTAAAAAATAGAAATGCAAAAGCAAAACACAGGTGTATGTATGAATCAAAAAGTTCAGGTTAGAAGGTTATTATGGAATTTGATGTACTGGACATCTCACTGTGATGGTAAATATGTTAAAAAATATCTACATTAAAAAAAAAGTGAATCAGAATAGTGGCAACGAGTTAAAAATAAAAGTTGTCCTATGAAATAGTGGTGGTTGTTCTTTTGTTTTCTTTTTTTTTTTTTTTTTCTCTCCTGGTTGGTTTTCTGGGGGAGGGGCCTGCCAGGTGGGTTTTCAGTCAATGATGTTCCCTGAGTTAAGTCCTCCCGCTCCCCTCAAGGGTTTGGGCTCTGAGGAAACTGCTTTTTTTCAGGCTTTTGTTCTCTGGAGGTTTTTATGTTTGTTCACTTCTTTTTTTTCTCTCACCTTGACTGCTTTTGATGGTTTTTGTAGGTTTAGAAGAAATAAAACTGGACCCTGACTTCACTCTCAGAGAGAAGCCTCAGTCTGGCTGCAGAGCCCAATTAAATTCCCCCTTGGTTGTTGGCAGAGCAGGTTTGGAGTCGTGGTCCCTGGGGATGGAGGATCTTTTGCTTGTACCCAAAACAATGGCAGAGGTGACTATCTGGGTAGCCTCAGACTGCCAGAGATTTTCCAAACAATTATCACACACTGAGATTTTCCCACTGGCCCCGGGCTGGGAGTGCCTGATCTTTCTGGGTCTAAGAGCGCCAGGCTTGCATGCATCTCTCTCAGGGAAGGGTGAGGGTCGTGCACCCGTCTCAGGTTCTGGTGATATGGCGTGGGTCTAAGAGCGCCAGTCTTGGCCTTCATGCACCTCTCTCAGGGGAGGGTGAGGGGCACGCGTGTCTCAGGCTCTGTTAGCATGGCTGGGCATTCTGCTGTCTGGGGAGGCTCCCATCCCCTCACAAGAGCCGGACCCCACACATTCTTGGGCACGCTGGCAGCTCAGGGACCAAGACTTGGTTTCTCTGCCGCACTCTCTGGCTCAGCGCCAGGGGAGGCTGTCCTGGGTCTCGGGACTTAAGCCCCTGTCCCTAGTCACCCCGATTCCCACAATTCTCACCTGCCCCCCGTGATTCTTTGCTCTCTTTGAGTGCTTTCAACCAGTCTCCATGTTAATGCTGGTCCCCAGATGCAGGGCACTCTCGACTTTCCAGTCGGTTGCCTCTGGTGTCTCCCTTCCCCTTTTGTTTATCTTCCGATATCAGTCCGACATTCCCACTCAGCTTTACCTGCCCACTGGCATCTTCTGCCCCTGTAGAGATCCAGACCTATACAATTCTGATCTCAGGCTGATTTCATGGGTGATTGGAATTCTTTGGTAAGTAATTAGCTCACTTTAGGGTAAAGGTTGAAAAGGCGCCTCCTCCTACTTCCCCGCCATCTTGTCCTCCCCCATAACATTCTCTTAAAATTATTTGTATTTCTGTGGTGCTGGTTGTTATTTTCCTCTATAATTTGTGATTTTATTTATTCAGGTGCTTTCTCGTTATTTTGATAAGTCTGACAAGGGGTTTTTCGATATTATCAATTAAAAAAAATCTTGTTTCATTGATCTGTTCTATTATTGTTTGTTTGTTTATTTTACTGTCTCATTTCCTGCTGCTCTAAACTTTATAATTTCCTTACTTCTGCTACTTTTAGCCTTTGCTATTTTTCCTCGCTCCTTTAGGTATAAGGTTAAGTTGCTTTTTGTGGGGTTTTTGTTGTTGTTGTTGTTTTAGATTTTATTTATTTATTTGACAGAGAGTGACACAGTGAGAGAAGGAACAGAAGCAAGGGAAATGGGAGAGGGAGAAGCAGGCTTCCTGCTGAGCAGGGAGACCGATATGGTGTTTGATCCCAGGACCCTAGGATCATGACCTGAGTCAAATACAGGTGCTTAACCGCTGAGACACCCAGGTGCCCCTGGTTAAGTTGTTTCTTTGAGATTTTTCTTTCTTCATAAGGTAGCCCTATATTGATATTATACTTCCCTCTTAGGACTGTCCAAATCAAAAGATTTGGGCCATGGTGTTTTAACTTTGTTTTCATGTATTTATTTATTTCTTTGAATTACTAGTTGACACATTCAATGTTTTGTAGCATTTTGATTAAGCTCTATGCATTCCTGATCTCTACGAGTTTTTGCCTGTGGTTGACCTCAAGCTTCAAAGTGTTGTGGTCAGAGAATAGGCATGTATAATCTTTTTGTGTTGGTTGAGGCCTGCTTTGTGACCTATTTTATGTTATCTGTTCTGGAGAAAGTCCCATGCACACTTAAAAGGCATATGTATTCTGCTGCTTTAGGATAGAATGTTCTGAATATATATGTTATGTCCATTCGATCCAGTGTGTTATTCAAAGCTTTTGTGTCCTTCTTGATTTTATTTTTAGATGATCCATCCATTTTTATAAGTAGGGTGTTAAAGGACTCTACTGTTATTATATTATTTTTGATGGATTCCTTTATGTTTCTTATAAATTGTTTCATATATTTGAGTGCTTTCATGTTGGTTGCATAAATATTTACAGTTGTTACCTCTTGTTAGATTGTCCCCCTTAATGTGTTTGGTGCTCTTCTTCATCTCCTGTTACAGTGTTTGATTTACATTCTAGTGCTTCCAACATAAGTATTCCTCTTCTATCTATTAACATCCTTTCATGATGATGAATGTTTCTACATACCCTTACTTATTATTTATTTATTTATTTATTTTTGCCTTCTAGGTATTTTCATTGAGCTAGAGTATTCAGATAAGACCCAGGTGCCTATACTTATTAGTCACCCATTCTTAACTGTAGCCACCAGGAAAACGTGTTTTCTTTCTTTATTTCTTTCTTTCTTTTTTTTTAATAATTATGTTCAGGGGGAGACAAGATGGCGGGGAAGTAGGAGGAGGCGCCAGTTCAACCTGCACCTTAAAGTGAGATGATTACCTTCCAAAGATCTCCAATCACCCACGAAATCAGCCTGAGATCAGAATTATACACGTCTGGATCTCTACTGGAGCAGAAGATGCCAGTGAGCAGGTAAAGCGGAGTGGGAATGTCGGACTGATATTGGAAGATAAACAAAAGGGGGAGGGAGCCACCAGAGGCGACCTGTTGGAAAGTAATATCCCAATATGAGAGTGCCCTGCGCCTGGGGACCAGCATTAACTCGGGAGTCTAGCAGAAAGCACTCAAAAAAAGCAAAGGATCACCAGGGGGAAATTGTGGGAATTGGGGTGTTAGGGTCGGGGCTTAAGTCCCCAGACCCAGGACAGCCACCCCTGGCGCAGAGCCAGAGAGAGTGCGGCAGAGAAACCAGGTCTCTGTCCCTGAACCACCAGCGTGCCAGAGAGTGCGTGGCACCCGGCTCCCATGAGGGGCTGGGAACCTTGCCAGCCAACAGAATCACAGCCTTTTTGCAGTCCCCATGCAAGTGCCCTGCTGTGCCATCAGAGTCTGAGTCGTGCCCCGTGCCCTCCCCTGAGAGAGGTGCACACAAATGCCAGCTGGGTGCTCTCAAACCAGAAAGACCAGGCACTGCCAGCCCGGGCCAGCGGGAAAATCTCAGTGTGTGATCACTGCTTAGAACTTCTCTGGCAGTCTGGAGCTGCCCAGACAGACGCCACTGCCGTGGATTTGGGTACAAGCAAAAAATCCTGAGTCCCCAGGGACTGCGACTGGGAACATGCTCTGCCAGCGGCCAAGGGGGGATTTATATGGGCTCTGCAGCCAGACTGAGGCTTCTCCCTAAGAGGGAGGTCAGGGTGCAGTTTGCTTTCCTCTAAACCTACAAAAACCATCAAAAGTGGTCAAGGCAAGAGAGAAAAACAAAAGTGAACAAATATAAAAACCTCCAGAGAACAAAAGCCTGAAAAAAACTAGTTTCTTCAGAGCCCACCCCCTTGAGGGGGGCGGGAGGACTTAGCTGAGAGGACTTCAGGGACTGAAAACCCACGTGGCAGGCGCCTCCCCCAGAAAACCAACCTGGAAAGGAAAAAAAAAAAAAAGACAACAAGAGAACAACCACCACTACTTCGTAGGACAATTTTTATTATTAATTCGATCCCACTATTCTGGCTCATTTTTTAATTAGTTAATTTTTTAATTATTATATAGATAATTTTTAACCTATTTACCATCACAGTGAGATGTCCAGTACCTCAAATTCCATAATAACCTTCTAACCTGAACTTTTTGATACATACACCTGTGTTTTCCTTTTGCATTTCTATTTTTTAATTTTTTTTTAAATTTTAGTTTATTCCTTTTTTAATTTTTATTTTCTAATATTCATACAGAGTTAAACTTCAAGGTAATCCCCTTTCCCCAATTAATGCCACCCTTATAGGTAAACCAATTCCTAATCCCCCCTTATCTTAGGAAAGTTGAGTCCTTTAACAAAGATATCAAGATACATCCAGGAAGAATCAAAACAACCTTCCTCACCACACTGAGAATTTACAACCACTCTCCCATCTTTTCTTCCACCAGTATTTCTGTGTTTTTCTGTTTGTCCTGATACTATATAAATCTTACACTCAAGGTTTTTTTGATGAGGTTCTTCCTTTATTTGCATATATATATATATATATATGCTAATATATATATATATTATATTTTTTCTCTTGTCATATACTTTTATCACTCTTTTTGTTTGTCTGTGTCTGTTTATATACTTCATAAATCTTTCCTTGGGGTCCATTTGGGCTAAACATTCTCTTTTATCTCATCTTTCTTTTCTGTATCTCTCCCTCTCTCTTTTTTTCTTTTCCTTTTCTTTTTCCTCTCATTTGTGTGGGGAACCCTGAATGCTCAGAACCATTCCAGGGTGCACCGTGACAGTACCACAGTCGATACAGCCAGCTACACCAGTTCAGCCAATTCTCACCAAAATGACTAGGACGAGGAATCCCCAACAGAAGAAAAATACAGAGGATGGACCTTCTGCAACAGAGCTAACGGCTATCAACATAGAAAATATCTCGGAAAGAGAATTCAGGCAAACAATTATCCAAGCAATAGCTAGGTTGGAGAAAGCCATGGGTGACCAAACGGAATTTATTAGGGCCGAACTGAAAACTACCAGAGATCATGTTTTCAATATTAGGGAAGAGCTGACAACTACCAAGGATGAGCTTCACGATGCTCTCAATGAGTTCCAATCTAATCTAAATTCTCTCAACGCTAGAGTAACTGAGACAGAAGATAGAATCTTTGATCTGGAGGACAAAAAGATAGAGAGAAAGGATCAGGAGGAAGCCTGGAACAAACAGCTTAGAAGCCACGAAAACAGAATCAGAGAAATAAATGATGCCATGAAAAGTTCCAACGTCAGAATTATTGGAATCCCTGAAGGGGAGGAGAAAGAAAGAAGTCTACAAGATATAGTGGAACAAGTTCTTCATGAAAATTTTCCAAATCTCGTGAATGGAACCAGCGTTTATGTACTAGAGGCTGAAAGGTTTCCCCCCAAGATTACAGATTCTCGAAAGTCCTCGAGACACCTAATAGTAAGAATGAGGAATTATAATTGTAGGCAGAACCTCTTGAAAGCAGCTAGGACAAAGAAGATCCTTACGTACAGAGGAAAGCCCATCAGAATAACGTCAGACCTGTCCACAGAGACCTGGCAAGCCAGAAAGGGCTGGCAAGATATATTCAGGGCACTGAATGAGAAGAACATGCAGACAAGAATACTTTATCCAGCAAGACTGACATTCAAAATGGATGGAGAAATAAAGAGTTTCCAGGACTGGCAAGGCTTAAAAGACTATGCAACCACCAAGCCGACACTACAGGAAATATTAAGGGGGCTTATTTAAAGGAGGAAAAATCCCAAGAATAGCACTGAACAAAAATATAGAGACAATCTACAGAAAGAAAGACTTCAAAGGTAACACGATGTCAATAAAAACTTATCTATCAATAATCACCCTCAATGTGAATGGCCTAAATGTGCCCATAAAATGGCACAAGGTTGCAGACAGGATAAAACGACAGAACCCATCCATATGTTGTCTACAAGAGACCAATTTGAAGCTAAAGATACACCCAGATTGAAAGTGAAGGGATGGAGAAGCTTCTATCATGCCAATGGGCCTCAAAAGACGGCTGGGGTAATGATTCTATATCAGATAAATTACATTTTAATCTAAAGACTGTACTCAGAGATACAGAAGGACACTACATCATCCTTAAAGGGACTACCCACCAAGATGATCTATCAATTGTAAATAAGTACGCCCCCAATATGTGAGCAGCCAATTACATAAGAAAACAATTAATCAAGATAAAGAGTCATATTGATATGAATACAGTAATCATTGGAGATCTTAACACGCCTCTCTCAGAAATAGACAGATCATAGAAGCAGAAAATCAGTAAAGAAAAAAGAGAATTGAATGACACATTGGACCAGATGGACCTCATAGATATATACAGAACATTCCACCCTAAAACAACAGAATACTCATTCTTCTCAAGTGCACATGGAACCTTCTCAACAATAGACCACATACTGGGGCACAAATCAGGACTCAACCAATGCCCAAAGACTGAGATTCTTCCCTGCATATTCTCAGATCACAATGCTTTGAAACTGGAGCTCAATCACAAGGAAAAGTTCCTAAGGAACTCAAACACCTGGAAGCTAAAGACTTCTTGCTTAAGAATGCTTGGATCAACCAGGAGATCAAGGAAGAACTGAAACAATTCATGGAAACCAATGACAATGAAGACACTTCAATCGAAAACCTATGGGATACAGCAAAGGCGGTCCTAAAGGGGAAATACATAGCCATCCAAGCCTCCGTCAAAAAAATTGAAACATCCAGAACACAGCAGCTGTCTCTACATATTTAAGAAGTGGAGAATCAACAACAAATCAAAGCAACTTCACACATAAGAAGGGAAATAATCAAGATTAGAGCTAAGATCGATGAGGTAGAAACCAGAGATACAGTAGAACGTATCAATGAAATTAGAAGCTGGTTTTTTGAAAGAATCAATAAGACCGATAAACCATTGGCCACACTAATTCAAAAGAAAAGAGAGAAAGCTCAAATACATAAAATTATGAATGAAAAGGGAGAGATCACAACGAACACCAAGAAAGTAGAAACAATCATCAGAAGTTATTATCAACAGTTATATGCCAATAAGCTAAGCAACCTAGATGAAATGGATGCATTCCTAGAAAACTATAAACTCCCAAAATTGAATCAGGAAGAAACTGACAACCTGAATAGACCAATATCTAGTAATGAGATTGAAGCGGGATCAAAAACCTCCCAAAAAACAAGAGCCCAGGACCTGATGGATTCCCTGGGGAATTCTACCAAACTTTCAAAGAAGAAATAACACCTATTCTCCTGAAGCTGTTTCAAAAAATTGAGGCAGAAGGAAAACTTCCTTACACTTTCTATGAAGCCAGCATTACCCTGATCCCCAAACCAGGCAAAGACCCTACCAAAAAGGAGAATTTCAGACCAATATCACTGATGAATATGGAAGCTAAGATTCTCAAGAAGATCCTAGCAAACAGGATCCAACAGTACATTAAAAAGGTTATCCACCATGACCAGGTTGGATTCATCCCTGGGCCACAAGGATGGTTCAACATTCACAAATCAATAAATGTCATAGAACAAATTAATAAGAGAAGAGAAAATAACCACATGGTCCTCTCAATTGATGCAGAAAAAGCATTTGACAAAATCCAACATCCGTTCCTGATTAAAATGCTTCAAAGTATAGGGATAGCGGAATATTCCTGAACTTCATCAAATCTATGTATGAAAGACCCACAGCAAATATCATCCTCAATGGGAAAAAGCTTGCGTCCTTCCCGTTGAGATCAGGAACATGACAAGGATGCCCACTCTCACCACTCTTGTTCAACATATTATTAGAAGGCTTAGCAACAGAAATCAGACAACAAAAGGAAATAAATGTATCCAAATTGGTAACGAAGAAGTCAAACTCTCTCTCTTTGCAGATGACATGATTCTTTATATGGAAAACCCAAAAGACTCCACACCCAAACTACTAGAATTCATACAGCAATTCAGCAACGTGACAGGATACAAAGTCAATGTACAGAAATCAGTGGCTTTCTTATACACTAACAATGAAAATACAGAAAGGGAAATTAGAGAATCGATTCCATTTACTATAGCACCAGGAACCATAAGATACCTGGGAATAAACCTAACCAAAGAGGTAAAGGATCTGTACTCAAGGAACTACAGAACACTCATGAAAGAAATTGAAGAAGACACAAAAAGATGGAAGACCATTCCATGCTCTTGGATCGGAAGAATAAACATTGTTAAAATGTCTATACTGCCTAGAGCAATCTATACTTTTAATGCTATTCCGATCAAAATTCCACCGGTATTCTTCAAAGAGCTGGAGCAAATAATCCTAAAATTTGTATGGAATCAGAAGAGACCCCGAATCACTAAGGAAATTTTGAAAAACAAAAATAAAACGGGGGACATCACGTTATCTGATTTCAAGCTTTACTACAAAGCTGTGATCACCAAGACAGTATGGTACTGGCATAAAAACAGACACATAGACCAGTGGAACAGAGTATAGAGCCCAGATATGGACCCTCAACTCTATGGTCAAATAATCTTCGACAAAAGAGGAAAAAATATACAGTGGAGAAAAGACAGTCTTTTCAATAAATGGTGCTGGGAAAACTGGGCAGCTTTATGTAGAAGAATGAAACTCTACCATTCTCTTACACCGTACACAAAGATAAACTCAAAATGGATAAAATACATCAATGTGATTCAGGAATCCATCAGAATCCCAGAGGAGAACATAGGCAGTAATCTCTTCGATATCAGCCACAGCAAATTCTTTCAAGATATGTCTCCAAGAGCAAAGGAAACAAAAGCGAAGATGAACTTTTGAGACTTCAAGATCGAAATCTTCTGCACAGCAAAGGAAACAGTCAAGAAACAAAGAGGCAACCCACAGAATGGGAGAAGATATTTGCAAATGACAGTACAGAAAAAAGGTTGATATCCAGGATCTATAAAGAACTCCTCAAACTCAACACACACAAAACAGACAATCATATCAAAAAATGGGCAGAAGATATGGACAGACACTTATCCAATAAAGACTTACAAATGGCTATCAGACACATGAAAAAATGTTCATCATCACTAGCCATCAGGGAGATTCAAATTAAAAATACATTGAGATATCACCTTACACCAGTTAGAATGGGCAAAATTAGCAAGACAGGAAACAACATGTGTTGGAGAGGATGTGGAGAAAGGGGAACCCTCTTACACTGTTGGTGGGAATGCAAGTTGGTGCAGCCTCTTTGGAGAACAGTGTGGAGATTCCTCAAGAAATTAAAAATAGAACTTCCCTATGGCCCTGCCATTGCACTCCTGGGTATTTACCCCAAAGATACAGATGTAGTGAAGAGAAGGGCCATCTGTACCCCAATGTTTATAGCAGCAATGGCCACGGTCGCCAAACTGTGGAAAGAACCAAGATGCCCTTCAACAGATGAATGGATAAGGAAGATGTGGTCCATATACACTATGGAGTATTATGCCTCCATCAGAGAGGATGAATACCCAACTTTTGTAGCAACATGGATGGGACTGGAAGAGATTATGCTGAGTGAAATAAGTCAAGCAGAGAGAGTCAATTATCATATGGTTTCACTTATTTGTGGAGCATAACAAAAAGCATGGAGGACATGGGGAGTTAGAGAGAAGGGGTTTGGGGTAAATTGGAAGGGGAGGTGAATCATGAGAGACTATGGACTCTGAAAAACAATCTGAGGGGTTTGAAGTGGTGGGGGGGTGGGAGGTCGGGGTACCAGGTGGTGGGTATTATAGGGGGCATGGATTGCATGGAGCACTGGGTGTGGAGAAAAAATAATGATACTGTTATGCTGAAAACAAATAAATTTTAAAAAATAAATAAATAAAAATAATAATTATGTTCAGTTAGCCAAAATGTAGTACAATATTAGTTTTTGATTTAGTGTTCAACAGTTCATTAGTTGCATATAACACACAGTGCTCATCACAACCTGTGCCTTCCTTAATCCCTATCACTGAGTTATCACATCCTCCCACCCCCTCCCTTCTGTAACCCTGTTTGTTTCTGGGAGTCCAGACTCTATGGTGGTTTGTCTCCCTCTCTGGTTTCTTCTAAATCAGTTTTCCCTCCCTTCCCCTATTGTCTTGTGCACTATTCCTTATATTCCACATATGAGTGAAACCACATAATAATTTTTTTTTCCCTGCTTGACTTATTTCACTCAGCACAATCCCCTCCAGTTCCAGCCACGTTGATGTAAATAGTCATCCTTTCTGATGGCTGAGTAATATTCCAGAGTATATATGAACCATATAGTTACCCATTCATCAGCTGAAGGACATCTCAGTCATTCCAACTGGTGTAAGGTGGTATCTCATTGTGGTTTGGATTTGTATTTCCCTGATGGCTAGTCATGTGGAGCATTTTTTCATGTGTCCCTTAGCCATTTTATGTCTTCTTCAGAGAGGTGTCTGTTCATGTCCTCTGCCCATTTCTTGACTGGATTATTTGTTTTTGGGGTGGTGAGTTTGAGAAGTTATTTAGAGATCTTGGATAAAAGCCCTATATCTGTAAGTCATTTGCAAATATCTTCTCCCATTATATCAGTTGTCTTTTAGTTTTGCTGACAGTTTTCTTTGCTGTGCAGAAGATTTTTGTCTTGATTCATATCCAAAAGTTCACTTATGCTTTTCTTTCCCTTGTCTTTAGAAACATATCTAGCAAGAAGTTGCTGTGGCTGATGTTGAAGAGGTTACCGCCTATGTACTCCTCAAGGATTTTGATGCTTTACTGTGTCACAATGAGGTCGTTCATCCACTTTGAGTTTATCTTTGTGTATGATGTAAGGGAAAGGTAGAGTTTCATTCTACATGTGGCTGTTCAATTTTCCCAGCACCCTTTAGTGAAGAGACTGTCTTTTTTTCATTGAATATTCTTTCCTAATTTGTTGAAGATTAATTGACCATAGAATTGAGGGTCATTTCTCTTTACTTTGTTCCTTTGATCTAGATGTCTGTTTTTCTGCCAATACCCTTCTGCCTTGATGATAATGGCTTTGTAATATAGCTTAAACTCAGGCATCACGATTACACTCACTTTGGTTTTCATTTTCAATATTCCCTTGGCAATATGAGATCTTTTCCGGTTCCATAACAATTTTAGGATTGTTTGTTCCAACTCTGAAAAGTGACAATGGTATTTATGTAGGGATTTCTTTGAAAGTGTAGACTGCTCTGAGCAGCACAGGCATTTTAACAATGTTTATTCTTCCAAACCATGAACATGAAATTTTTTTCTATCTTTGTTTCTTCCTCGATTTCTTTTATATGTGTTCTGTAGCTTCTAGTGTATAGATCCTTTCATTGTTTAAGTTTATTCCTATATATTATGGTTTTGAGTGCTATGTAAATTGATTTGATTCCTTTGTTTCCCTTCTTTCAGTTACATTGTTAGTGTATAGAAATGCAACTAAATTTTTTAAATTTATTTCTTTTTTTTCAGCGTAACAGTATTAATTGTTTTTGCACCACACCCAGTGCTCCATGCAATCTGTGCCCTCTCTAATACCCACTACCTGGTTCCCCCAACCTCCCATCCCCGTCCCTTCAAAACCCTCAGATTGTTTTTCAGAGTCCATAGTCTCTCATGATTCACCACCCCTTCCAATTTCCCTCAACTCCCTTCTGGGTTTTGTGCATTGATTTTGTAACCTGCCATGCTGCTGAATTGCTTTATGAGTTCTAGCAATTTTGGGGTGGAGTTTGTTTGTTTGTTTGTTTCCAACATAAACTATAATGTCATCTGCAGAGAGAGAGAGATCGACTTCTTTGCCAATTTGAATGTCTTTTATTTCTTTTCTTTTCTTTTTTTTTTTTTTTTTTTGTCTGATTGCTGAGGCTGGGACTTCAAGACTATGTTGAACAATAATGGTGAGAGTGGTCATCCCTGTTGTCTTCCTGACTTTAAGGGAAAAGCTCTCAGTTTTCCCCATTGAGAATGGTATTTTCTGTGGGCTTATTGAGATGGCTTTTATGATATTGAGGTATGTTCCCTCTATCTCTACACTCTGAAGAGTTTTAATCAAGAAAAGATGTTGTATTTTATCAAATGCATTCTCTGCTTCAATTGAGAGGGTCATATTATTCTTGCCTTTTCTTTTATTAATGTTCTCTATCATGTGGATTGATTTGGGAATGTTGATCCACCCTTGCATTCGAAGAAAAAAAAATCCTACCGGGTCTTGTTGAATAATTCTTTTAATGTATTGTAAGATCCTATTGGTTGAGATATTGGTATTTTGGCATCCATGTTCATAAGGGATATTGGTCTATAATTCTCCTTTTTGATGGGGTCTTTGTCTCATTTTCAAATCATGGTAATGGTGGCCTCATAGAATGAGTTTGGAAGTTTGCCTTCCATCTCTATTTTTTGAAATAACTTCAGAAGTCTACGTATTAATTCTTCTTTAAATGTTTGGTAGAATTCCCCTGGAGAACCATCTGTTTTTCTGGCAGTTTTTTGAATACTGTCCTAATTTCCTTTGTGATTATTGGTCTGTTCAGATAGTCTATCTAATTCTATTACAGTCCTGGTAGTTTATAAGTTTCCAGGAATGCATCTTTTTCTTCCAGAATGCCTAATTTATTGGCGTTTAATCACTGGAAAAATTTCTAATAATTGTCTCTATTTCATTGGTGTTAGTTGCAATCTCTCCCCTTTCATTTATGGTTTTATTGATTTGGGTCCTTTCTCTTTTCTTTTGGATAAGTCTGGGCAGAGGTTTATCGATCTTATTAATTATTTCAAAGAACCACCTTTTAGTTTTGCTAATCTGTTCTACCGGTTTTCTGGTTTCTATTTCTTTGATTTCTACTCTAATCTTTATTATTTATCTTCTCCTCCTTGGTTTAGGCTTTATTTGCTGTTCTTTCCCCAGGTCCTTTCATTGTAAGGTTAGCTTGTGCACTTAAAATTTTTCTAATTTTTGAGAAGGTCTTGGATGGCTATGAACTTCCCTCTTAGGATTGCCTTTGCAGTATACCATAGGTTTGCGGCTGAAGTGCTTTCATTCTTATTAATTTCAGTTAATTGTTTAAGTTCTTCTTTAATTTTCTGGTTGACCCAAGCATTCTTGGCAGGATGCTCTTTAACTTCCAAGTGTTTGAGTTCCTTCCAGATATTTTCTCATGTTTGAGTTCCAGTTTCAAATTACTATGGTCTAAAAATATGCAGGCAATAATCTCAGTCTTCTGCTATAGATTGAGGACTGATTTGTGACATAGTATGTGATCTATTCTGGAGAAAGTTCCATGTGCACTTGAGCAGAATGGGTGTTCTGTTGTTTTAGGATAGAATGTTCTATATGTGTCTACAAAGTACCTCTGGTCCAATGTATCATTCAAAGCTCTTGTTTCTTTGTTGATTTTCTGCTTAGATTGTCAATTTCTGTGAGTGCAATGTTGAAGTTTCTATTAATGTATTATTTTTATCAATATGTTTCTTTATTTTGGTTATTAATTGGTATATATAATTGACTGCTCTTATGTTGGGGGCATAGATATTTACTCCTTTTCAATCCTCTTGTTGGATAGACCCTTTAAGTATCATATAGTGTTCATCTTCATATCTTACTATATTCTGTGTTTTAAAATTTAATTTGTTTGATATTAGGACTGCTACCTCAGCTTTCTTTTGAAGTCCATTAGCATGAAAAATTGTTCTCCATCCCCTCACTTTCAATCTGGTGGTGTCTTATGTCTAAAACAAGTCTCTTATAGTCAGCATATGGGTGGGTACTGCTTTTTAAATCCAATCTGAAACCCTGTGTCTTATAATGGGAGCATTCAACCCAGTTAAATTCAGAGTAACTATTGAAAGATGAATTTGTTGCTAATGTATTCCCTCTAAAGTTCCTGTTTCTGTAGGCTTTCTCTATTTATTTCTGGTCTATATTACTCTTGGGGTCTCCTTTTGCTAGCAGAATCTCCCTTAATATTTCTTGCAGGCCTGGCTTGGTGGTCATATATTCTTTTCTTTTCTGACTCTCTGGAAAGCTCTTTATCTCTCCATCCATTCTGAATAATTGTATGATGGATAAAGTCATTTTTGGCTACATTTTATTTTCATTTATTATCCTGTATATGTCTTGCTACCCCTTTCTGGATTGCCAGTTTTCTATGGATACGTTTGATGTTATTCTGATATTCCTCTCTGTATACATGAGGAACCTCCTCTCCCTGGCTATTATTGGGGTAGTTTCTTTGGCTGTAAAATTTGCAAGCTTCACTATTATATGTCAGGGTGTTGGTCTATTTTTATCAATTTTGGGAGGCGTCCTCTCTGCATCTTTAACTTGAATGTTTGCTTCCTTCCCCAGCTTATGGAAGATCTCAGCTATGATTTGCTCAAATATACCTTCTAGGACCCCCCTACTCCCTAAGGGATCCCAATAATTCTCATTTTGGAACATTTCATGGAATCATTAATCTTTCCAATCATTTTTTTTTATGGGTTACTAACAGCATATCTGTTTTCCTCAACTACATTCCTTTCCATCAGCTTATCTTCTAGATCACTAATAATCTCTTCTGCCTCCTTTACCCTGGCTGTTAGAATATCCAGTTTAGAGTGCATCTCAATCATAAGATTTTTTAGTTCAACCTGATCAGATCTCATTTCTGCTCTTAGAGATTCTACATTGTCACAAATGATTTTTTTTTCAAGCCTGGCTATTTATTTTATGATTTCTATCCTGAGTTATATCATTGGCATTTTGCTTACATTCATATGTTCTGTGACAGAAGACATTGTCTCTGTTTCTTTTCTTTTTTCAGAGTTCTTCCTAGTCATTGTGTTGAGGGATGGTTGAGTGAATAAGCAGAGTCCAAAATATCAACCACCACCACAAGATGTACCCTAACAAAATCTGGAGTGGTCAGAAGCCACCACTGAAAAAACAAAGCCAAAGTGAGCCACAAAAATTAACCTTAAAAAATAAAAATAAATTAAAATGGGATATGGGAATGGGGGCAAATCAGGCTGTGGCAAAGCAGGGTGTTTCAGTTGTTCCTGGGTGTATTTTGTTCTGTGTGTTAGAGGATACCATGTCTCAAAATTACAAGGAAAGTAAAACATATACATATATAAAGGTAAAATTGAATAGAGTGAAAAAGGGACTAAAATAAAGCAATTTCTATCAAAAATATAGGTGTGAAAAAATATAAGATAAAAAGTGACTATTAAAAATAAGTTGATATAATAAACATTTAGTTGAAATGAGGGGAAAAGAAAAAAAAAAGAAAAAGTATAAGAAAAAGAAAAGAAAAGGAATATTTTATCCAGAAAAACAAACAAGTCATGAAGCCACACCTGGAGCTCAATATAAAAATTTCCCCTGGCATTGCGATTTTACATTCTTATGGGATCCATAGGATTGTCATCCACCTTTTCTTCCAGCCTGTCTTCTGGGGGAGGGGCCTGCTGTGGTCTTTCTAAGACAACCCTCCCTGTGTGGAGTTGCCCCACCCCCTTTCAGGGGGATGGGCTTGATGGAAACTGGTCCTTTGTCTGGCTTTCGTTCCCTGGGGGCTTTCCAAGCCTCTTCAGAAGATCAGAGCAAAAATGACAGTGCCCAAACTTCTGGGCCAGAGCAGAAAATTTGCAGTCTACCTCGTTTAATAAATCTTCTAGGACAAACAGTCTTCACTTCTGTTTGTGCTACCAAAAATTGCAACCTCCCATGGTGCATGTTGATAGCAATTATCAGAGGTAGTCCCAGAGTCCTGGGAGTGCCACTGCCTTTTGTGATTCTAAAACAACAAGTGGCTGTGGGCTCCTGCATTCACCCAAAACTCCTGGATCTTGTGTCTGTGCCACTCTAAAGCCCTTTCCTTGCTGCTACTATTCTGCAAAATTTTGTCCAGTCTTGGGTAAAGGTTACAGGTTTTTTCAGGCTGTTCAAGGAAAGAGTAATTTTCAACTTCCCTGGCTCATGGTTTATGGTGATCTGAGCTGAGATTCCCTTCCTGGGCTTGCTTAACATAACTTCCTCCTTGGCTCCTCTGCTCAGACACTCTACTGGTTCAGGAACACCTTTTGGTTTGTATTTCCTTGTGTCCTGAGACCACAATGTCCTACCTAGAATCCTGCCTTTTCATTTTCAGAGTTTCTTTCAGGGAGGGATGCCACTCACTAGACTTCTGAGGGTTCATATTTTGCACTGTGTTATATCACTTTCCAGGAGTCAGCTTATGGATGCTTCCTCCCCCTTCTGTTTATCTTCCCATGTTTCCCCACAGATTCACAAGTCTGCACCTCCTACCTTGCATAAAGCAGTTGCTCTTTTGCTTGTGGAGATTAATGTATATATTCTTACATCTCAGGCTGATTTTGTGATTGTTCTTTTTTTTTTTTTAATGTTCAGTTAGCCAGCATATAGTACATCATACTATAGTTTTTGCTGTTATGTTCAACCATTCTTTAGTTGCATATAACACCTACTGATTTATTTTAGTGGGTGTTCAAAGGGGTTTGATAGATATCCAGCTAAATTCAGGAAACCTGTTGAAATGGGGTCCCTTATTCCGACACCATCCTTCCTCCTCCTCTACATCCCCTTACTTTCAATCTGCAATCGTCTTTAGATTTAAAATGAGTTTTTTTTGTAGATAGCATATAGATGGGGTTTTGTTTTTTATACCGACACCATATACCTTTTAATAGGAATATTTAGTCCATTTATTCAGAGTAATTATTGATAGATATGTATTTAGTGCCTTTTCTTTTTAACTTGGTTGTCTTTTTTTCCCAAGAGATTTTCTTTATTCTTTTCTAGACTTTGTCAATTTTGGTCTTTCCTTTCCACTCAGTGTTTCCCCTTTAATAGTCCGTTCAAGCCTGGTTTAGTGGGCATGATCTCTTTCAGTTTGCATTTGTCTGGGAAATTCTTTATCTCTCCTATCCTGAATGAAAGCCTTGCTGCATAGTGTATTCCTGGTTGCAGATTTTTCCCATTTAGCACATTGAATATATTGCATCCCTCCTTTCTGAGTTGTCAAGTTCATGTGGAGAAACCTCCACCTAACCTTGTGGTTCTTCCCTTGTAAGTTAAGGAATTCTTTTGTCTTGTTGATTTTAAGATTTTTTCTTTATCACTATATTTTCCAAATTCCGTTACAGTATATCTTTTTATTGGCCTGCTTTTATTAATTTTGATGGCAGTTCTCTGTCCCTCTTGGATCTGGATATCTGTTTACTTTCCCAGCTTAGGGAAGTTTTCAAATATTATTACCTTAAGTATGTTTTCTGTCCCCTTTTCTCTCTTCTTCTTCTGGGATTCCTATAATATGAATACTATTACATTTGATGGGTACATTACATTGATTTCCCTAAGTCTAAGTTCATGTTGTATAATTCTTCTTTATCTTTTTTGTTCATCTAAATTATTTACCATTATTTTTCTCCTACATCACTTATCCATTCCTCTTGTCTTCCAGCCATGTATTCATTGCATCAAATGTCTTTCCAATTTCATTTATTGCATTTTGCATTTCTGACTGATGCTTTTTTTAACTTTTTTATCTCTGTAGTAATGGCTTCTTTGAAGTCTTCCATTATTTTGTCAAGTTCATCAAGTATGGTTATGATAGTTTAGATTGCTCTAAATTCTCCATTCAGGCATATTGCCTGTGTCTCTTTTGCTCAGATCTCTGTCTGTGACCTTATCTTGTTATTTCATTTGGGATGAATACTTCCATCTTGGTATTTTGTCTGTGTCTGCCTTATTCCATTTGTTATAACAGTCTGTCATGTTTCCTGCTCCTACGAGTAATACCTTTATGAAGGAGAGGTCGTATAGCATCCAACGCCTGGTGTTTCAGGGCGTGTCTTTGGTGTGTGCTGCGTTTGTTCCACTGTTGTAATTTGGCTGCTCTATCCTGGAGACAAGTCATTTGTAGAGGCCTACCATAAGCCGTGTTGTGTCTGTGACCAGAATGTGGAAAGTTTTAACTAGGTGTGCTCTGGTCTGCTTGTTACATGAGACCTGATACTACTTCCACTAGAACTAAAGACTTGCATAACTCTGGTTGAGGATGTGTTGTGAGAAAATGTTTCTGCTGGTCTTCTGGGGAACGGACCCACTGCACTGGAACTGAGGCATATCTGACTGAGAAGGGCAATCACACCAGAGTGCAGGAGTGAGGGACTTAGTGGATGCAGGTTAGACAGCCAATGTCCATGCTGCACTGCTTATTACAGGTGCCTCTGTTTAATCTAAATGGAAGGAGAGAGAAATTATGCCAGTTGGTGCCTTTGTCACAGGAGTGGTGTCTCCCTGAATTCCACCTCTCAGGGAAGCACTGAGAAGAGCAAATGATCTTCCCCATGTATGACTCAGGTGTTTTTCAGATTGCTGTTTCCACACTCTCTGACTCTCAGTCATTTGCCTGAGTTCTCTCCAGGAGCATCACAGTGCCTTGTGGGCTCCATCCTAGCTAAGCCTGATAAATCTTAAAACTGTAGTCATTAGAGACATGGTGTGGTCAGGGGCTTGTGCTCATCTGGTGGAGGTGTCTCTTGCTCTGATGCTGAGCCAGTCTTAACCAAGAAGGGCAGCTATACCAGAGGTCTGGGAAGTAAGACTTGGTGTAAGCATATTAGGCAGCCAGTGTAGAACTCTGCTGCTTCTAGAAGTTGGCTCTGAGTTTATACTGGGGGCAAAGGAGGGAAATGGTTTCAACAAGCTCCTTTGTCACAAGAAAGTCATCTCTGAACACTGCCTCTCAGAGACACACTCCAAAAGGAATGAATAATCTCCCCTCTATATGTCCCAGACATTTTTCAGATAGCTATCACCATGCCCTATGCACCCAGGGTTGTTTGTCTGCCTTCTCTAGAGAAGTAGATTAGTGTCTTTAGAACTCTATCATAGTCAAGCCTGCTGAACTTTTAAAATCCAGTCTTTAAGCCCCTCTGGTTGCAAGAAATCTTGAAAATCAGCCCCTATAATTTTACCAGCCAATGACTTTGTGGAAATGTTCACCTTGTGCATTTTTTGTGTGTTCTCTCTCTTGCCATTCTCCATAACCATGGCTACCTTTCCTCCACAACACCCTGGAGCCATTTCTCTGCTAACCCAGGTTGCCACACTTTCTACCTTCTTTCATGTGGCTTCTTGTCTCCTATTAGTTGTGTAGTTTATTCTGTCAGTCTTCAGGTTAATTTCTGTGATATTTAGTATAATTTGATAGTAACCTAGTCGTAATCCAGAGAAGAAATGTGTATAGAGTCCTCCCATTCTAACATCTTGCCTCCTTTCCCAATAAACACTTTAAATATAAATGAACTACATGTTCCAATCAAAATATATAGGTTGTCAGAATGAATGAGAAAGAAAAAAGACCCATTGATATACTATTGACAGGAGACATTTTATACCTGAGTACACCTGCATATTGAAAGTAAGAAGTTGGAGAAGCATTCATCATGGATATGATTGTCAAAAGAAAGCTGGATTAACAATTTTTACATCAAATATACTAGACTTTAAAACAAAACCGAGACAAGAGACAAATAGGGTACTATATGGTAATAAAGGGACAATCAAACAAGATCTAACAACTGTAAATATTTCTGCACCTAATATCAGAATACCTAAATTTATAAGACAGTAAATAACAAACATAAAGGAAGTCATTGATAATAATACAATAATAGTAGCATATTTTAACACTTCACTTGAAGCAATGGACACTTGGGGCACCTGGGTGGCTCGGTGGGTTAAAGCCTCTGCCTTCAGCTCAGATCATGATCTCAGGGTCCTGGTATTAAGCCCTGTGTTGGGCTCTCTGCTAAGCAGGAAGCCTGCTTCCCTTCCTCTCTCTCTGCCTGCCTCTCTGCCTACTTGTGATCTCTCTCTATCAAATAAATAAATAAAAATCTTTAAAGCAAAACAAAACAAACAAACAAACAAAAAACAATGGACACTTCATCTAAACAGAAAATCAAGAAAGAAACAATGACTTTGAATGACATTTTGGATGACATCACTCAACAGATATATTCAGAATATTTTCATCCTTAAAAAGCAGAATACAGATTCTTTTCAGCTGCACATGGAACATTCTCCAGAATACATCACCTGTTAGGCCTCAAAACAGGGCTCAAAAAGCACAATCTAATTGTAGTTATACCTCGAAACTTTTCTGATTACAAGGCAAAGGAATTAGAAGGCATCCACAAGAAAAAATCTGGAATGACCACAAATACATGGAAGTTATAAAACATGCTACTAAACATTAATTTGGTCAACCAGGAAATCAAAGCACAGTTTCAAAAAAGACATTGAAACATATGGAAGTCAAAACATCATCGTCTAAAACCTTTGGGGTACAGCAAAAGAGGTCCTAAATAGAAAGTATATAGAAATACAGGTCTACTTTAAGAAGCAAGAAATATCTCAAATAGAAGCCTAAACTTATCACTATAGGAGCTAGGAAAAAAATAAAAATAAAAAAAGCAAACAAAACCTAAAACCAGCAGCGGGAATGAAATAATAAAGATTAGAGCAGAAATAAATGACATAGAACCCCCACACACACACAAAAAAAAATGACAGTGAAACCAGGAGTTGATTTTTTTCAAAAATTTATAAAATTTACAGACACCTAGACAGACTTATCAAAAAGAAAAGAGAAAGACCCCAAATATATAAAATAACAAATAAAAGAGGAGAAATAACAGCAAATGCCACAGAAATTCAAACAATTATAAGAGAATATTTGGAAAATTATAGGTCAATAAATCGGACAACCCAGAATGTGTAAAGTCTGAAAGACATATAAATTACCAAAACTGAAACCTGAAGAAATAGAACTCCTTTACAGACCAATAACCTCCAAATAATAGTATCAGCAATACAAAACTCCCAACAAATAAAAGCTCATGATGAAATTCACAGGCAAATTGTACCAAACTTTTAAACAAGAGTTAATACCTATTCTAAAAACAATACAAATCAAAAGTTATTCTTTTCAAACTTTTCAAAAAAAGAGAAGTGAAAGAAAAACATCCAAATTCAATCTATTAGGCCAGTATTACTCTGAAACCAAAACCAGATAAGGACATCACTAAAAAGAACTCTAGTCCAATATCTATGATGAACTGAACAAAGATGCCAGAATTCTCAACAAAACAATAGCAAACTAAACCCAACATCATATGAAAAAAATCATTCACCACAATCAAATGGAATTTATTCCTGCATTACAATAGTGTTCAATATTCACAAATCAATGTGTTACATCATGTTAAAAAAAGGAATTATAAGGACTATATGACCATTTCAATAGATGCAGAAAATATTTGACAAAGTACAACATTCATTCATGATAAAACCCCCCAGCAAATTAGGTTGAGAGGAAACATATGAAAATCACATGAATTATATCATCCTCAATGGGGAAAAACTGAAAGCATTTCCTTTACAGTCAGGAACAAGAGAGGGATGTCCAATCTTACCATTTTGATTCAACATAGTACTCAAAGTCTTAGCCAAAACAATCGGAAAACAAAAAGAAGAGAAAGACATCTAAATTGGTAAGGAAGAAGTAAAACTTTCACTATTTCTAGACAACATGATACTCTATATAGAAAACCCAAGACTCCATCAAAAAACTGCTAGAATTGACACACAAATTCAGTACTGTTGCAAGATACAAAGTCAAAGTACAGAAATCTGTTGCATTTCTTTACACTAAAAAGGAAGCAGCATAAAGATAATTTAAGGTATCAATTCTACTTATAATTGCACCAAAATCATTAAGACACTTAGGAATACACATAACTAAAGAGGTGAAAGACGTATTCTCTGAAAACTATACAACACTGATGAAAGAAATTGAAGATGATACAAAAAGACCCTAACTAGTCAAATAACCTTAATAAAGGAAAGCAAAGCTGGAGTCATTCCAATTCTGGACTTCAAGGTATATTGCTGTAATGATAAAAACAGGACGGTACTGGAAAATAAATAGACACAGATCAATGGAACACAATAGGGAAAATAAAAATGAACCCACAACTACATGGACAATTAATGACAAAGGACAATATCTTCAGCAGAAGGTGTTGGCAAAACAAGACAGCAAAACAATAAAAGCAGGCCATGCTCTTACACCATACACAAAAATAAATTCAAAATGGATTAAAGACCTAAATGTGAGACAGGAAACCGTAAAAAATCCTAGAAGAGAGCAGAGGCAATAACTTCTTTGACATTGGTTGTAGCAACTTTTTTCTAGATATGTCTCCTGAGGCAAGAGAAACAAAAGTAAAAATAATCTATTGAGACTACATCAAAATAAAATACTTCTGCAGAGTGAAGGGAACAATCAACAAAACTAAAGGGAAACTTTTAGAAAGGGAGACAATATTTGAAAATGACATGTCTCATAAAGGGTTAGTATCCCAAATATATAAAGAACATCTAAAACTCAATACACAAACAAAATGAATAATCCAATTAAAAATGGGCAAAAACACACCTAGACATTATTCTAAAGATATATATATATATATATATGGCCAATAGACACATGAAAAGATGATCAACATCAATTACATTCTGGGAAATGCAAATCAAAACTACAATGAGATGTCATCTCACACCTGTCAGAATGGTTAAAATCAACAATACAAGAAACAACAGGTGTTGGTGAGGAAGAGAAAAACAAATAGCACTGTTGCACTGTTGTTGGGAAAACAAACTGTTTCAGCCTTTCTGGAAAACCTTGGAGAGGTTCCTCAACAAGTGAAAAATAGAAGTACCTTATGATCTATCACTTGCACTATTTCTTTACTCAAGAAAAGCAAAATACTTATCCAAAGAGATACATTTCACCTCAATGATTTTAGCAGCATTATCTACAATAATCAAAATATGGAAACAGTCCAAATGTCCATCCACTATTCAATGCATAAAAAAGATGTAAAATGGTATTGGGAAAATTGGACAGCCACATGTAAGAAAATGAAACTGGACCATTTCCTTATACCACACACAAAAATAGGCTCATAATGGATGAAGGACTTTAATGTGAGAAAAGAATCCATCAAAATCCTTGAGGAGAACACAGGCAGCACCTTCTTCGACCTCAGCCACAGCAGCTTCTTCCTAGAAACATCACCAAAGGCAAGGGAAGCAAAGGCAAAAATGAACTACTGGGACTTCATGAAGATAAAATGCTTTTGCACAGCCAAGGAAACAACAAAACCAAAAGACAGCTTACAGAATGGGAGAAGATACTTGCAAACAACGTATCAGATAAAGGGCTAGTATCCAAAATCTATAAAGAACTTGTCAAACTCAACACTGAAAAACAAATAATCCAATCAAGAAATGGGCAGAGGACATGAACAGACATTTCTGCAAAGAAGACATCAGATGGCCGACAGACACATGAAAAATTGTTCCACATCGCTCAGTATCAGGGAAATACAAATCAAAACCACAATGAGATACCACCACCCACCAATCAGAATGGCTAAAATTAACAAGTAGGAAATGACAGATGCTGGTGAGGATGCGGAGAAAGGGAAACCTTCCTACACGTTGGTGGGAATGCAAGCTGGTGCAAACACTCTGGAAAACAGCGTGGAGGTTCCTCAAAAAGTTGAAAATAGAGCTACCCTATGACCCAGAAATTGCACTACTGGGTATTTACCCTAAAGATACAAATTTAGTGATCCAAAGGGGCATGTGCACCCGAATGTTTACAGCAGCAATATCCACAATAGCCAAACTATGGAAAGAACCTAGATGTCCATCAACAGATGAATAAATAAAGATGATGTGATATATATATATATATATATATATATATATATACACACAACGAAATACTGTGCAGTATCAAGCGAAATGAAATCTTGCCATTTGCAGTGATGTGATGGAACTAGAGGGTATTATGCTGAGCAAAATAAGTCAATCAGAGAAAGACAATTATCATATGATCTCCCTAATATGAAGAATTTGAGAGGCAACGTGGAGGCTTTGGAGGGTAGGGAAGCAAAAACTGAAACTAGATGGGATCAGGAGGGAGACAAAACATAAGAGATTCTTAGTCTTACAAAGAAAATTGAGGGTTGCTGGGAGGAGGTGGGTTGGGAGAAGGTGGTTGGGTTATGGACATTGGGTGGGGGGTATGTGCTGTGGTGAGTGCTGTGAAATGTGTAAGCCTGGCAATTCACAGACCTGTACCCCTGGGGCTAATAATACATTATATGTTAATAAAAAATAAAAATAAAATAAAGATATTGTAGATATATAGAATGGAGTATTACTCAGCTTTAAAAAAGAATGAAATCTTGCCACTTGCAATGATGTGGATAGAATTAAATAGTACTATACTAAGTGAAACGTTGGTCAGAGGAAGACAAATACCATGTGATTTCACTCATATATGGAATTTAAGAAAAAAAAAAAAAAAGAAGCAATCAAAGTGGGAAAAAAGAGAGGCCAGCCATGAAGCAAATGCTTATCTATACAGAACAAACTTACAGTTACCAGAGGGGAGGTAGATGGGGGGATGGGTTAACTAGGAGATGGAGATTAAGGAATGCACTTTTTTGAAGAGCCTCAGGTGCTATATGTAAATGTTGAATCACTATATTTTACACCTGAGTATATTATTGCATATGTTAAATAACTGGAATTCAAATAAAAGCTTTAAAAATAAAAATAAATAAAAATAGACGTAAACTATTTTATTACCTACTAAGAATTATTGACATTTCCACTGAGTTGTTTTGATAAATTTTAATTTTGTTTTTTGTTTTTTTGTTTTTTCCTAAATGGCCAGAGAAGAGGTTTCAGGTCGCTATTTGTAAGCATGTCTCCAAAAATAAAGCACATAAACATGGAGAGCATTTTCATCAAATGAAAACTCAAATTAGATATATTGCTGCTATCCACTCTTAACATTATTTTTCAAGCTATTAGAGATTCTTGGTTTCTGTGGAAGAATTCTAGTCAAATGAAAATAATAAGAATTTGAGTAAGGAGCATTCTTAGGCTCACTCATAGAATTATTATCATTGATGTGTAGTCATTAATTTATTGCAAATCAACATGAATGATCCATAAACACTTTATATTTAAATAATTCTTCATTGTTATATGACCAAATATAGAAGAATTTGCAAAAAACAAACTTAAAAATAACATAAAAAATACTTTAGGTCTTTCCATTTGTCACAAATAGCAAGATTGCATTTTTTATGGCTAATAGTCATATATATATGATATATATATCATATATATGACATATATAATTGTCACACACATATATATATGTGTGTATATATATTCATATATTCAAATATATACAAATAGTATTCTCTTACAAAAAAATGGAATCTTGCCATTTGCAGTATATATACATGCACACATCATACAAATGGCAATGTTTCATCTCTTTTTATGGATTATATCTTATATATGTATGTGTATTTTATATATATATATATATATATATATATATATATATACCCAAAAAAGTATACACATACACACACACCACATTGTCTTCATCCACTCATTGATCATTGGACACCTGGAGTGTTTTCATACCTTGGCTATTGTAAGCAATGCTATGATAAACATAGGGATGCATATATGTTTTCAAATTAGTATTTTGATTTATTTAGGTAAATATCCAGTAGTGGAATTAGTGGATAATATGGTTACATATTTAATAAGAATTAAAAGTAGAACTCAGAGATAATCTCACTTTAGCAGATTGTATTCTATACCAAACAGGCTTTCTAAGTATTTTGGAATGCAGGGGAATGAGAATTATATAAGATTAAAAACTTTAATTAAAAATAAAGTAAATACTTTGTAAATATTGATATTTTGGCAGTAATTGGTTATATTTAGTTTGTGACACACCTTAAACTGAATTATGACTCAGTGAGAATTGTTAATTATCCATAAAACAGTAAATAAATGCTTATGGAACAACTACACTATAGCAGACCATATGCTAGGTGCTGAAGATACATTAATAAACCAAACTGATAACAGTTTTCATCAACTTTATATACCTCTTATTATTTTCTACTTCTTTATCTTTGGTAATAAACTGATTTCTTTAAAGTAAAAACAGTATGATATTTCTGTTTTCAACTCTAGAACCTAGCAGTGGCTGGTACATAAATATAATTTAATAAATATATGTAGACTATTCAATGAATTAATAAAACTAAGGCCTCCATGAGAGGCAATGGTTGAATTCTGGACCTATGTTAACATGAAGAAATTACAATTATTTTTTTTCAGAATTGTAATTATTTTTTATCACATATCCCATTCCTAGTTCTCTGCTAGACAATAGAGAAATGCAAAAAAATTTAAATTATTATCTGTATTTATTTAAGGAATTTGAAAATTATTCTCCTTAGTGTCAGACAAAGAAGCAAATTAGAGGTAAAATATGTTGAAATATCAATTTTAAATACTAGATTATAAATCTGTTTTTTTTCCTCTTCTTACTCATGCAATTTATTTGTTTCAGTGGTTGTTCATCCAGCTCAGACAATTAGATTATTCCATCTTTATATTCTTAAGCAAAAGATATTGAAATATTAATACAAAGAGAACAGAAAGTTTCCATTTCTTACAGATAAAGTTTGATAAAATAGATTTTTAATTTCTAAGAATGTATGGCAGTGATTTCCAAAGGATTCCATAATAAAAATCTCAAGGTTTAAAAATTTAATAAATCATATATTTGGAAAAAATGGTCATCAAGCCGACCCTACTTCAGACTAAAATCTCACTGGCCTAGAGAAAAGGAATGTGGAAATATTACAGTGGAGTAACTCATGAAACTTACCTGTTTGTGTCAGGTATTCCCACCAGCAGCAAAAATATAATACTGTCAGTCCTCCAGGATAAAATTCCCCAAATCTTGGGCTAGAGTACTAATTCCCTGAAATACCTTCAGCACCATGTTGCCTGAGGAGATTGTAGGGAACTAGGTTTATCTGTTCTTTCAAGAGGAAACTTGAAGGCGCAAGAGGATTGATGAAATGGACATTTGATATAGGATTATATCAACCCAGTCATCAGTGAATAACAGAAAGCTTCTTTGTCTTTTAATGTTTGTACAGGACTGTAATGAAAATTGTGAAATTACTTTTTTCATGTACTTTTTAATTTTTTAATTAAATTAAATTGTCCCTCATATCAAGAAAAACCTATTAACATCAAATACTGAAAATAGAACTCTCCACAAGCATCATTTTATATGTGAATAATCTTTATACCATTCAAAAGCTATTCACATGCAATAACTTATTTTTTAATTGGTTCAGTTTTGCTATTTGAGTAAAAGTGAACATCAGTCATGGTGCAGCCTGTTTACCTTATAACAAATTGTCATGTCCTACCAAAAAAAAAAAAATCTGGTATTTATATATGTGTCAGATTAATTCACCTGCAAGTTTGATTTGGTTATAAAGCAAAATATATGCAAGTGTGCACCTTTATATTTTGTTGCTTATGTCAGCATTTGAAGTGACCCTTTCTTTCTGCTCTCAATTCAAGAAAGGAGGAAGAGTTATTATGATTATTGTTAAGGACACATTGTCTATGACCACTAAATAAAATATTTTAAGTTAGTGTCAGCATAGATGCTCCAAACTCTCCATTTGTCCTGAAAGTTGATTAATGCTGCTTTATTTTGGTCATGAATATTTTTTGATCAAAATATTTGACCAAATGGCCCTGTGTCAAATATCACTAAAAATAGACATCTCATAAGAGAAGTCTGTTGTTCATGCCACCAGAAAAAAATGTGTTTGTCATGCAGAAGGAAACACTCAGCTTATAAAGAAGGAAAATTTTTCAACTGCAGAAATGCAATAGATTGCATGATTTAGGACCAAGTATGTGCTGAAGCAGGGTGAACTGAGAAATCACTTGAAGATTCTCCTATTATCCTGATTTTATAATTTCCTAAGATTTTCAAACTGAATTGTATAATCCAATATGAAATATAAATATTCACTTTGAAAAAACAGTGTAAATAATTCCTTCTGAAGTTCATGTGAGCAAAGCTGTAGCTTCTAATATATTTAAGCCATGAATGATAATAAATGCATTCCTTATGAAGAAAAATATGGAATGAATAATAATATTGATTACTGATGTTGCCGAAGTTATGACAATATTAAAAGCAGGAATTGGTGGGGTTGAGGATGGAGATAAATTAAATTATAACATTTTTCTATATTTTCCATATTTTAATTTTTATTGCATTAGAATTCTAACATCTCCTCTAATTCATGTTGATAAGCCTAAATCCATAAGGGTCTAGAAATTGAATTTATGTGTGAAGTGACAATTATTTCTCACTAGTTAAATTAAAAAAAATAAAACTACCATGTAGCATTTTCTCTAACAAATTTCAATGTTGGCTTCATATCATTAAATATTAACATTCAGAAAATAGATTATACAATTTATCACTATAATGTTCTTTTATTTTATGTATGGTTTGGTGAAATTACTTAACATTTATGTATAGTATGGCAATTTTCAATTTTTCTTTAATATAGAAAATTTTAAAATACTGATTTTTAATGCTTTTATTCTAATTCCAGTTAGTTAATATACACTGTAATATTCGTTTCTTGTGTACTATATAGTGATTCAACAATTCCAAACATCACTCTGTGCTCATCACAAGTGCACCCCGAGCCACCAGCGGCCCCCAGCCACTGGCGGTCCCGAGACGCCAGCAGTCCTAATGCCAGCAGTCCCAAGATGCTAGCGGTCCTGACGCCAGAGGACCTGACACACCAGCGGTCCCAACGCCAGTGGCCCCAAGACGCCAGCGGCCCCTAGCTGCCAGCAGCCTCGCCGAGAAATGCCTCACCACCACGAGCCACGAGTGGCTTTGTCACCCTGAGCCGCAGCCTTGCCGGAGCTGCATCGTTCTGGGGAGCAGCTTCATCTGGGAAGAGGCCTCCTCAGTGAGTGGCCCTGTGGGAGCAGCATCGTCGGGGAAGAGGCTTCCTCCAGAGTGGCCTGTTTTTGGGAGCAGCCTCGTCCGGAACAGCCTTGTCTGGGGTGCAGCCTCGTGGGTGAGCAGCCTTGTCCCCAGCGGTCGCCTCCTCTGGGGGGCAGCCTTGTCAGAGTGGTGTGATGGGGAGCAGAGTCTGTGTCATCAGGGTTGTCCTCCTTGTCATCCTCGCTGTCATTGTCACCTCTTCGTCGTCGGGAGCAGCCTCGTCTGGGAAGCGGCCTTGTCCAGAGTGGCCTCTTCTTGGGAGCGGCTCCGACCGGGGAGCAACCTCATCCAGCAGTGGCCTCGTCATGGGAATGGCCTCGTCTGGAGTGGCCTCTTCTTGGGAGTGGCTCTGACCAGGGAGCGGCCTCGCAGCCTCGTCCAAAGTGGTCTTCTTGGGAGTGACCTTGTCAGGATCAACGTCGTTGCCTTTTTATAAGAGATAGCCCTGACCAGTCAGTTTGATTTTTTGATGCTTGGCGTGAAATAAAGCTTTGTTTGATTTTCACTTTATATGAGTCTCGTTCCTTTGATCACGGACCCTAACACTGCCCACCTCCCTTTTGGTAACCATCACTTGTTTCTATATTTAAGAGTCTGTTTCTTGGTTTGTCTCGCTCCTCCTTTTTTCCTTCTGCTTATTGCTGTGTTTCTTAAATTTCCACATATGGGAAAATCATACAATATTTGTCTTTCTCTGACTGACTTATTACACTTAGCATAATACTCTCTAGCTCCAGCCATATTGATACAAATGGTAGGATTTCATTTTAAAGGACTGATTTTTCCTTCACAGTGCTATTGCAAACTACATCTTTCTATATAATTCAATAGCTATTTTTTTAGTCAGAGGAGGACAACTAAAACAGCCTCTTAACTGACCTTCCTACCTACACATTTTCTTCCAAATAATCTGTATCTTATGGTGATCATGACACCCCTTTCTGTTTTAAGAAAAGGAATTATGTTCCACAAATAAGTGAAACCATATGATAATTCACTCTCTCTGCTTGACTTATTTCACTCAGCATAACACAGAGGACATGGGGAGATGGAGAGGAGAAGGGAGTTGGGGGAAATTGGAGAAGGAGATGAACCATGAGAGACTATGGACTCTGAAAAACAATCTGAGGGTTTTGAAGGGGCGGGGGGTGGGAAGTTGGGTGAGCCTGGTGGTGGGTATTATGGAGGGCACGTATTGCATGGAACACTAGGTGTTGTGCATAAAGAATGAATTCTGGTACACTGAGAAGAAATTTAAAAAAATTTAAAAAATGTAATTAAAAAAAAAAGAAAAGGAATTAATTCTGATTTCCTACCACACCAGGTGAAAACTCTTTAGCATGTTCATCAGGTGTCCTAAGCCACAGGAAACTCTTCATATTGAATATTTTGGGCCAGACCAGACATTCACCCTACCTCATTCCATGTCATTGCTTCCTTTTACAGAATCAATTTCTAACATTTCTGTCTCAAAATTCTTCAGCACTTCTGTATTCAAATCTTTATTTCTCTATTTCATCAAATTATATACCCAGTCACTTTATAGATTTCAACAACACTCATAGCTACTGCAACATCAAAATTTTAGAATATGAAAGCCATATTTTACCATAGTTTAAGTCTCTCAACTTCATCCAAACCTTCACGATCACTAAAGGTGCTCTCTGTTTTATGACAATCTCATACTTGGAATATCAGTTTATTCTAATGTGAAGTTATGTGCTTTTCCTCACTCAGGTCTCCAAATATCTCTATCTTCACCTTTCTCTCCTTTTTTTTTTTTTTTTTGGTCTTGGGAAATGAAGTGTTCAGTGCTTGACCCAGTGCCAATCTTCCACTTCTTCATTTCCTATTCCCCTCACCAACAATTAATATTATATGTCTTAGATATAAATAATCAAAGAAATCTTCTTAAACTAATTAACAATTCCCAACCATGACTACCCTTCAGGTTTTCTCCCTACTTTTACTTCAAAACCACATGAAAGAAAGATCTGTATTTCCTTTCTCTTCTTCATCTCCTATAATCTTTCAACTGGTTTTACATTTCTTTCCTATGTCTTTTCTTCTCCTTGAATAATAATAGTAATAACGATACTGATAATAACAATTAAGATGTACTGAATATTTATGAAGTGCACTATGAGAATGGTATTATTATTATGCCAGCTAATTGATAAGGAAACTGAAGTACAGAGAGGCTAGGTAGTGTTGTCAAAGGATACGTAGATATTTTCACACAGAAGACTAAGTTTTCACTGAATTTTAATCTGGATTCCTACTTGCTTGTTTAAACATCACTTAAGCAATTTCCAGGATTTTATCTTTGTTGTCCTTATTTTATTTTCCTTACCTGAATTAGTCTACTTCAATCCTGTTTCTTCAGTCGTATCCTCTGTGTATAATTGCATGATTGTCAAACCTACATTAGCAGCCATGATTACATCTAGTTGAACTCAAAATCCAAATTTTTAAATGACTATTAGAGATCTACTTCCATATATTTCACATACACATCAAATTCAGAGCCTAAAATAGAACTTGATATTTATTTCTCAACCTCCAATAAAACTTGTTCCATTTTCCATGCTTCTTACTGCATTTATTGCTTTAAATTTAGCCACCTATATAAAACAATGAGAGTTTTATGTAGTCTTTCCTCTAACTCTTATGTATCAAAACCCTGTAGATTAAAATTCCACATTTCTTATTTTTCTTCTCTCTTTTCCATTCTGTCATTTTTCAAATTCAGGAACCCATTTTTTCCTCCCCATACTATTATAATAGTTTTTCTACATGATCTCCATTTTATAAAATACCTTTTAAAAAGCTTTATTTTTATTTTTTTAACTTAAAAAAAATTTTAATTCCAGTGTAGTTAGCATATACTGTTATATTAGTTTCAGTTGTAGATGTACAGTGTACTCATTCAAAATTCCATATATTACACAGTATTCATCAAGATAAGTTTAGTATTAATCCTCTTCACCTATTACACCCATCCCCCCATGGACCTCCCCTCTGGTAACCATCTGATTATTTTCTATGATTAAGGGTTTGTATTTTGGTTTGTCTTTCTTTTTTTTTTTTCTTTCATTTGTTTTCCTTCTTAAATTCTACATATGAGTGAAATCATGTGTTACTTTTCTTTTTCTGACTAACGTATTTCACTTAGCATGATACTCTCTAGCTCCATCCATGTTGCAAGTAGCAGGATTTCCTTCTTTAAAAAAAAAAATTTAGAGGAGGGAGGGGCAGAAAGAGGGATGGAGAGAGTCTCAGGCAGACTCTGCACAGAGTGAGAAACCTAACACAGGGTTTTATCTCACGACCCTGAGATCACAACCTGAGCTGAAAACAAGAATTGGATACAACTGATGGCACCACTCAGGGGCCCCAGCAAAATGTCGTTTTTTCTCTCTCTCTCTTTTTTTTATTTTTTTGAGATTTTACTTTTAAAACTTCATTTGTCAGAGAGAGAGAGTGCACAAGCAGGAGGAATGGCAGGCAGAGGGAGAGAGAGAAGTCTCCCAGCTGAGCAAGGGGCCTGACATGAGACTTGATTCCAGGGTCTCAGGATCATGACCTGAGCTACCCAGGCATCCCAATATTTCATTCTTATAAAAAGAATATAATATTTATGAATATGTGTATGTATATATGTGTGTGTGTCTGTGTGTGTATAATAAAAATGGATTAATATAATATTCCATTATATATTCCATATTGTGTGTGTGTGTGTGTGTGTGTGTGTGTGTGTACAGCACACTTGGGCTGTTTCCATAATTTGGCTATTGTAAATAATGTTTCTATAAACCTAGGGGTGCATATGCCTTTTTGAAGTAGTGTTTTTGTATTCTTTGTGTAAATTCACAGTAAGGCTATTACTGGATTGTATCCTAGTTATAGTTTTAATTTTTGAGGAACCTCCATACTGATTTCTAAACTGGCTGCACCAGGTTGCATCTTAACCAAGAGAACATGAGGTTTCCTTCTTCTCCATATCCTCTCCAAAACGTGTCTTTCTCCTGTTTTTTTTATTTTATTTTATTTTAGCAATTCTGTGAGGTGATATCTCACTATGGTTTGAGTTTGCATTTGCCAAATGATGAGTGATGTAGAGTTACCTTTTATGTGTCTATTGGCAATCTGATATTTTCTTTGCAGTAATATTGGTTCATGTTTTTTCCCATTTTTAATTGGATTTTTTTGATGTTGAGTTCCCTAAATTATTTAATATTTTGTATACTAACTCTTTATCATATATGACTTTTGCAAATATCTTCTACCATTCCAATCAGTTGTCTTTTAGTTTTGTGATTGTTTCCTTTGCTATGACAAAGCTTATTATTATAATGTTGTCCCAATAGTTTGTCTTTACTTTTTTTTTTTTTTTTTTAATCTTAGTATCCAGGAAAATATTGTCCTTTCATTTACTCAAGCTTTAGTTTATTTTTACTTTTGCTTCCCTTGTCTCAGGAGACATAACCAGAAAAAAAAATGTTGTTTTGGCCAATGTCAGAAATAATCTCAGTGCTCTCTTCCAGGGGTTTTATGGATTCCTGTCTCACAAGTGTATGCTGAAGTAAAGTGGTCTACTTTCATTCTTTTCATAATTCTGTCCATTTTTCCCAACCCCATTGGTGGAAGAGACTCTTTCCCATTGAACATTCTTGCCTCCATTATCAAAGATTAATTTATCATAAAATTGTGGGGTTATTTCTAGATTTTCTGTTCTGTTCTATTGATCCATGCTTCTCTTTTTTCTACCAGTATGACACTGTTCTGATTACTGCAGCTTTGTAAATAATACTTGAAATCTAGAAGTGTGATACCTTAAGCTTTGCTTTTCTTTTTCAAGGTTGCATTGGATATTTGGGGTCATTTGTAGTTGCATACATATTTTAGAACTGTTTTTTCTAGTTCTGTGAAAAATGCTGTTGGTTTGATAACAAGGATTGCATTAAATTAGTGAACTATTTTGGTTAGTATAGGCTTTTTAAAATATTTTTATTTAAATTCAATAAGCCAACATTAGTTTTTGATTAAGTGTTCAGTGATTCATTAGCTGCATAGAACATCCAGTGCTCATCACATTATGTGCTCTCCTTAATGTCCATTACTAGTTACCCCCACCCCAAAACCTCCCTTTTGCAATGCCCGTTTTTTTTTTTTTTTCTGAAGTCAAGAGTCTCTCCTTGCTTATCTCTTCTGATTTCTTCTCATTCAGTTTATCCTCCTTTCCCATATGATCCTCTGTATTATTCCTTGTATTCCACATATGAGTGAAACCACTTGATAATTGTCTTACTCTTATTGACTTATTTCACTTAGCATAATACTCTCCAGTTCCATCCATGTCAATGCAAATAACAGGTACCCATCTTTTCTGATAGCTGAGTAATATTCCATTGTATATATGAACCACATGTTCCTTATCCATTCATCTATTGAATGGCACCTCAGCTCCAACAGTTTGGCTATTGTGGACATTGCTGCTATGCTCATTAACGTGCAGATGCCCATTCTTTTCACCACATTATATCATTGGGGTAAATACCTAGTAGTGCAATTGATGGGTCATGGGGAAGCCCTAATTTTGAATTCTTGAAGAACCTCCATACTGTTTTCAAGACTGGCTATACCAGCTTGCATCCCAACCAACAGTGTAAGCAGGTTCCCCTTTCCTGCATCTGCCCCAATATTTGTTTCCTGTCTTCTTAATTTTAGGCATTTTAACTGGAGTTAGGTGGTATCTAATTGTGTTTTTGTTTTGTTTAGTTTTTTCATTGTGGTTTTGATTTGTAGTTCCCTGATGTCTAGTGATGTGGATCATTTTTTTCATGTATCTGTTGGCCATTTGTAGGTCTTCTTTTGAGAAATGTCTATTCACATTTTCTTCCCTTTTCTTGACAGGATTGCTTATTAACTGGGTATTGAGTTTGATAAATTATTTATATATCTGGGTACTTGCCTTTTATCTGATGTCATTTATAAATATCTTACTGAATTCTCTATGTTGCTCATTAGTTTTATTGGGTATTGAGTTTGATAAATTATTTATATATCTGGGTACTTGCCTTTTATCTGATGTCATTTATAAATATCTTATTGAATTCTCTATGTTGCTTCTTAGTTTTGTCGACTGTTTCATTTGCTGTGCAGAAGATTTTTATTTTGATGAAGTCCCAATGGTTTATTTTTTGCTTTTGTTTCCCTGGCCTTTGGTAACATGTCTAATAAGAAGCTGCAATGGCCAAGGTTGAAGGGGTTGATGCTTGTGTTCTCATTTAGGACTTTGGTGGATTTCTGTCTCACATTTAGGTTTTTCATTCATTTTCATTTTATCTTTCTGTATGGTGTAAGAGAATGGTCCAGTTTCATTCTTCTGCATGTGTCTGTCCAATTTTCCTAGCACCACCTGTTGAAGAGAATGCCCTTATTTCATCGGATATTATTTCCTGCTTTGTCAAAATTAATTGACCATATTGTTGAGGGTACATTTCTGGGTTCTGTATTCTGTTCCATTGATCTATGTGTCTGTTTTTGTGCCAGTATCATACTATCTTCATGATTACAGCTTTGTAATATAGTTTGAATTCTGGCATTATGATGCCACCAGATTTTTTTATTTTTCAACATTCTTCTGGCCATTCAGGGTCTTTTTTGTTTCCATACAAATTTAAGGATTGTTTGTTCCAGCTTTGTGAAAAAATGTCAATGGTATTTTGATAGACATTGCATTGAATGTGTACACTGCTCTGGGTAGCATAGACTTTTTAATATTTGTTCTTCCAAACCATGAGCACAGAATGTTTTTAAATTTATCTGTGTCTTCATGAATTTCTTTCATAAATATTCTGTACTTTTTTTTAAAATTTATTTTTTATTTATTTTCAGCATAACAGTATTCATTATTTTTGCACCACACCCAGTGCTCCATGCAATCTGTGCCCTCTATAATACCCACCACCTGGTACCCCAACCTCCCATGCCCCTTCAAAATCCTCAGATTATTTTTCAGAGTCCATAGTTTCTCATGATTCACCTCCCCTTCCAATTTCCCCCAATTCCCTTCTCCTCTCTAACTCCCCATGTCTTCCATGCTATTTGTTGTGCTCCACAAATAAGTGAAACCATATGATAATTGACTCTCTCTGCTTGACTTATTTCACTCAGCATAATCTTTTCCATTCCCATCCATGTTGCTACAAAAGTTGGGTATTCGTCCTTTCTGATGGAGACATAATACTCCATAGTGTATATGGACCACATCTTCCTTATCCATTCATCCGTTGAAGGGCATCTTGGTTCTGTACTTTTTAAGAGTACAGATCCTTTAACTATTTGGTTAAGTTTATTCCTAGGTATCTTACAGCTTTTGGTGGAATTGTAAATGGGATTGATTTCTTAATGTCTCTTTCTTGTGTCTCATGGCTAGTGTATAGACATGCAACTGATTTCTGTGCACCGATTTTGTATGCTGACGTGTTGAATTTCTGTATGTGCTCTACCAATTTTGTAGTGGAGCCCTTTTGGTTTTTCACATAAAGTACCATGCCACCAGTGAAGAGAAAGAGAGTTTTATTTCTTCTTTGACATTTTGAATGTCTTTTATTTCTTTTTATTGTCTGATTGCTGAGGCTAAGACTTCTAGTAACTTGCTGAACAATAGTGGTGAGAATGGCCATCCCTGTCATGTTCCTGACTTTAAGGGAAAAGCTTTCAGTTTTTCCACATTGAGAATGATATTTTCTGTGGGCTTTTCACAGATTGCTTTTATGATATTGAGGAATATTCCCTCTACACTCTGAAGAGTTTTAATCAATAAAGGATGCAATATTTTATCAAATGCATTTTCAACATCAATTGATAGGTTAATATAGTTTTTGCCTTTTTTAATTAATGTTTTCTATCACATTGACTGATTTGAAAATGTTGAACCAGGCTTGTATCCCAGGAATATCCCAACTGATTGTGGTGAATAATCATTTTAATGTACTGTGTTATCCTGTAGGTTCAGATCTTGGTGAGTATTTTGGCATCAGTGTTCATCAGGGATATTGGTCTGCAATTCTCCTTTTTGTCTTTGTCTTGTTTGAGGATCAATTTAATGCTGGCCTGATAGAATGAGTTTGGAAGTTTGTCTTCCATTTCTAGTTTTTGAAATTGCTTCAGTAGAATAGGTAAATGTTTGGTAGAATTCTCCTGAGAAGACATCTGTCCCTGAACTCTAGTTTTGGGAAGTTTTTTTAAATACTATTTCTATTTCCATAGTGGTAATTGGTCTGTTCAGATTGTCTATTTAGTCCTATTTCAGTCTTGGTAGTTTATAGGTTTCAAAGAATGCATCTATTTCTTTCAGATTGCCTAATTTGTTGGCATATAGCTGTTCACAACATGTTCTAACATTTGTCTTGATTTCCTTGGTATTGGTCATTATCTCTCCTCCCTTCATCATGATTTTATTAATTTGAGTACTTTTCTTTTCTTTTGGATAAGTCTGGCCAGAGGTTTATCAATATCATTAATTCTTTCAAAGAAGAAGCTTCTAGTTTCATTGATCTGTTCTACTGGTTTTCTGGATTCTATTTCCTTGATTTCTGCTCTAGTCTTTATTATTTCTCTTCTCCTGCTTGGTTTAGGCTTTATTTGCTGTTCTATCTCCAGGTAGGTCCTTTAGTTGTAAGGTTTGCTTGTGTATTTGTTTTTGTTTGTTTGTTTGTTTGTTTTGTATTTTTTTGAGAGAGGCTTGGATGGCTATGTACTTCCCTCTCAAGACCACCTTTACTGTATGCCACAGGTTTTGAACCAATGTATTTTCATTCTCATTATTATCAGTTAATTGTTTAAGTTCTTCTTTAGTTTCCTGGTTGACCCATTCATTCTTCAGCAGGATGTTCTTTAACCTCCAAGTGTTTGAGTTCCTTCCAAATATTTTCTTGTGCTTGAATTCCAGTATCAAAGCATTGTGGTCTGAAAATATGCAGGAATAGTCTCAGTATTTTGGTATCGACTGAGACCTGATTTGTAACCCAGTATGTGATCTATTCTGGAGAAAATTTCATGTGCATTTGAGAAGAATGAGTATTCTATTGTTTTAGGGTGGAACATTCTGTGTATATCCATGAAGTTCATCTGGTCCAATGTGGCATTCAAAGCCTTTGTTTCTTTGTTTATCTTCTGCTTAAATGATCTGTCTATTGCTGTGAGTGAGGTGTTGAATTTCCCTACTATTAATGCATTATTGTCAATATGTTTCTTTAGTTTGGTTATTAATTGGTTTATTTAATGTGCTGCTCCTATGATGGGGACAAAAATATTTACCATTGTTTAATCTTGTTGGATAGACCTTTTAATTATGATGTAGTATCCCTCTACATCTCTTACATTTAATATCTATTTTTTTTCTGATATGAAGACTGCTAGCCCAGCTTTCTTTTGAAGTACATTAGCATGGTAAATGGATCTTCACCCCTTCAGTTTCAGTCTAGAGGTGTCTTTAGGTCGAAAATGAGTCTCTTGTAGACAGCATATGGATGGGTCCTGGTTTTTTTAACCAATCTGAAACCCTGTTTCTTTTGACTAGAGAATTTAGCCCATTTAAATTCAGAGTAACTATTGAGTGACATGAATTTAGTGCCACTCTATTGCCTGTAAAGTCCCTGTTTCTGTAACTTGTCTCTGTTCCTTACTGGTCTATGTTACTCTTTGGGGGTCTCTCTCCACTTACACAATCTCCCTTAATACTTGCAGGGATGGCTTGGTAGTCACATATTCTTCCAATTTCTGCCTTCCCTGGAAGCTCTGCATCTCTCCTTCTGTTATGCATTACAGGCTTCCTGGATGAAGTATTCTTCAGTGCATGTTCTTCTCAGTTAGTACCCTGAATATATCTTGCTAGACCTTTCTGGACTTCCAGCTTTCTGTGGATTGGTTGTTGTTGTTCTGATGTTCCTCCCTCTCTTAGAATAGCTTCTTTGGCTCTAAGCTCTAAGATTTGCAAGTTTCATTATTATATTTCAGGCTGTTGATCTATTATTTTTAGGGGGAGAGAAGGGTCATTTCGGCCTCTTGGACATGAATGTTTGTTTCCATCCCCAGATTAGGGAAGTTCTTAGCCATGATTTGTTTAAATATACCTTCTGGCCCCCTCTCTCCAACCCCTCTGAGATTCCAATAATTTTGACATTGATACCTTTCAAGGCATCATTAATTTTTCAAAGCCTTTCCTTGTGGGCTATTAGTTGTATTTCTCTCTTTTCCTCAACTTCCTTTCCTTCCATCAACCTGTCCTCTAGATCACTTTTTCTCTCTTCTGCCTAAATTACCCTGCTGTTAGAGCATCCAGTTAGGTTGCATCTCATTCATAACATTTTAAAGCCTGGCCTGATTGGGTCTCATTTCAGCCCTTAGAGATTTTGTATTGTTACTTATGTTTTTTTCAAGCCTAGCTATTAACTTTATAATTGCTATCCTGAATTCCTGCTCTGACATCTTACATATATTCATATGGATTAGCTTTGTGGCAGAAAACATTGCCTCTGTTTCTTTCTTTTGTTGTGAATTCCCCCTTTTAGTCATTTTGCCCAGAGAAGGATAGATGAGTGAGTAAGCAGAGTCCAAAACATCAGCCACGACCCAAGCAAAATACATCTTAGACAATTCTGAACCAATAGGAAGCCACACAGAAAAATCAAACAAATCCAGAATGAAACAAAACAAAACAAATCAAATCAAAAGGGCAGGGGGAAGAGAGATTATAATCTCACAGGGAAGACAAAGCAGAGTGATCCACTTGTTACTGACTGAATTTTGGTTTATGCAACAGAAGACACCACATCCCAAAGATACAAAGAAAACAAAACCTGTATATTCCATGCTTCTTCAGATGGTCAGAGAAAAAATGGTCATGCCTGTATCTCTGATCCAGAGCTGTAAGATTGTGGTCCCCCCTCTTTAGTAAACCCTCATGGTCAAAAAATCTCCAATTCTGTGTGCACAAAAATCTGTAGACTCCCATGGTGTGTGCCCACTGCAATTTGAATCTGAGGGACCCTCGAGTGTCACTGTCCCTTGTGTGCTGTGGGACTTAGAGTGGTTGTGGGCTCCTGTGCTCATCCTGATATACTGCTCTTGGACCATGGCTGGGTTCTGCCCTACTCTCCTTTCTGGGCCACTGCCACCCTGAGAAGTGTTGACTGGTCTCGGGCATATCCATTTCGGTCCCCATCTTAGAAGACGGTAAATGACCCACACATTCCAGTCCTTTTCAGGGTGCTCAGGCAAAAATCAGTCTTCCAACTGGCCCAGCCTCTGGTTTATGGCAACTAGAGCGGAGAGTCCCTCCTGGGTTCACTGACCATAACCAGTTCCCCCCTCCACTGCTTGTGCACTCTACCAGTTCAGATGCTCTTGTTTATTCTGTCTTCTGGGATCCTGAGACAACAATGGCCCACCTAGAATTCTGCACTTTTCATCCCCTTGAGCCCCTTTCAGGAAAGGATGTCTCTCACTAGAACAGATTTCTAAGTGTACTGATTTTGCATCCCATTGCTACATCATGTTCCACTAGCCAGCTTATGGAGGTTCCCTCCCACTCTCTGTTTATCCTCTGATATTTCCTTGCAGATTCAGAACTTTACAACTCCTACCTTGCAAAAAACAGTCACTTTTTGGCTTGCAGAGTTCCAGATATACTTTCTTACACTTCAGGTTGATTTCTTGGGTTTTCAAAATGGTTTGATAGATATCCAGCTAAATTCAGGGGCCAGTTGAAATGGGTTCCCCTACTCTTCGGTGGGTGATCAGAATGGTTTGATAGATATTCAGCTAAATTTGAAGGACCAGATGAAACGAGGTCCCCTAGTTATCTGCCATCTTGCCTCCCCCCCAGTAGTATAGACATTTTAACAATATTAATTTTCCAACCCATGAGCATGAAAAGCCTTTCCATTTCTTTGTGTTCTTCAAATTCTTTCATCACTGGTTTATAGTTTGCAGGTACAGGTCATTCAGCTCCTTTGTTAAGTTTAATCTTGGGCATTTTATTAATTTGATACAATTGTAAATGGGATAGTTTGCTTAATTTCTCTTTCTGCTGCCTTATTAGTGTGTGGAAATGCATAGATTTCTACAAATTGTTTCATGCAACTTTATTGATTTTATTACTTATAGTAGGCTTTAAATGTGGTCTTTAGTATTTTCTATATACAGTATTGTCATTTGCAAATAGTGAAAGTCTTACTTTTTCCTTAATAATGTGAATTCCTGCCTTTTTTTTATTGTTTAATTTTTGTGGCTAGAACATTCAGTACTATTGAGTAGAAGTGTAGAGGGGCACATCCTTGTCATGTTCCTGATGGGAAGTTTTACCATCAAATATTAAGTTAGTTGTGAGATTTTCATATATGGTTTTTATTTTGTTGAGGTATGTTCCCTCTAAACATACTTTGTTGTGGGTGTCTATTATGAATGAATGCTGTACTTGTTAAATGCTTTTTCTGCCTCTATTAAAAGATTATATGATTTCTTCCTTTCTCATATTGATGCATTGCTTTGTTTGATTTGCAAATATTGAATCACCCTGGAATTCCAGTAATAAATTCCAATTGAATGTGATGAAATGTCTTTTGTAAATACGTGTATGGATTCTGTTTGAAAATATTTTATTGAGGATTTTTGCATTTATGTTCATCAGAGATATTGGCTTTTAGTAAACTTGTTTTCTTTATTGTAGTGTCTTTATCTGCTTTTGATTTCAAAATAATGTTTGTGTCATGAAATGATTATGGAAGCTTTCCTTCCTAGCAAATATTTTTTGAATACTTTGAGAAGAATAGGTGTTAATTCCTTTGTAAGTTTTTGGTAGAATCTGAGTTCCTGGGTGACACAGTTGGTTGGGCATCCGACTCATGATTTCAGCTCAAGTCATGATCTTGAGGTCATGAGATTGAGCCCCACATTGGACTCTGCACTGGAGCTTTCTTGGGATTCTGTTTCTCCCTCTTCCTCTGTCCTCCCACCACATAATAAATAAATAAATAAACAAACAAACAAATAAATAAATAAATAAATATTTGGTAGAATTGACATGTGAGGCTGTCTGATTCTGGGCTTTTATTTGTTAAGATTTTTTTGTTGTTGCTTTCTTTCTGTCTGTCTTTCTTTTCTTTTCTTTCTTTCTTTCTTTACTGATGAAATTTTATCACTATTAATTGGTCTGTTCAAATTTTCTACTTCTTCCTGATTTTTTGGAGGTTCTCTATTTCTAGAAATTGATTAAATTTTTGTAAGTCACCCAATATTTTGGAATATAATTTTCATGATGTTCTCTTATAATTTTATTTCTATTGTGTTGGTTGTTGTTTTTGTCTTTCATTTGTTATTTTATTCATTTGAACTCAATTTCTCTTTGAGGACTCTGGTTAAATGTTTTTCTTGTCTTTTTTTTTTTTAAAGCTTTTCAAAGAACCAGCTCCTGGTTTCATTGATCTTTTGTATTGTTTTCATTTCTATTTCATTTATTTCTGCTCAAATCTTAATTATTTCTGTTCATTTTGGGTTTTGTTTGTTCTTTTTCTAGTTCCTAGGTGTAAGATTATATTGTTTATTGGCTATTTTTTCTCGCTCCTTGAGGTAGGCCTGTATTGCTAAAACTTGCCACAGTTTTGCTGTGTCCCAAAGATTTTGGACCACTGGGTTTTTATTTTCTTTTATATATCTCTCTATCTATCTAGCATCTATATCTAGCATCTATCCTCTTTGATTCCTTCCTTTATTCACTCATTGTTTAGTAGTATATTATTTAACCTCCACATGTTTGTGCTCTGTCTAATTTTTTTTTTTTTTTGGTTCATTTCTAGTTTCAAACCATTCTGGCCAGAAATAATTCATGGTATGACTTTGATATTTTCAATTTGTTGAGACTTATTTTGTGGCCTAATATGTAATTTATTCTGGAGAATGTTCCATGTATACTTGAAAAGAATATGTATTCTGCTGTTTTACCATGAAATGTTCTAAATATATCTGTTAAATCCATCTAGTTCAATCTATCATTCAAAGCCATGGTTTTCTTGTTTATTTTTTGTTTGGATGCTATGTCCGTTGACATAAGTGGGGTGTTAATGTTTCCTACTTTGATGTTTTACCATCAGTTACTTCCTCTATGTTTGTTATTAACTATCTTATGTATTTAGATTCTCTCATATCAAGTGTATAAATATTTACCATTGCTATATATTATTGTTGTTTTTTCCCCTTTATGATTATATTGTGCTCTTTGTATCTTGTTACAGTCTTTGTTTTAAAGTCTATTCTTTAAAAATATAAGTATTCTTACATTGGCTTTTTTGATATCCATTTGCATGACAAATATTTCTCCATCTCCCCATTTTCTTCTTTCTTTCTTTCTTTCTTTCTTTTTAAGATTTTCTGGTCACTTACCAGAAGCCAATGAATCAGTGTGTAGGGTGTACAGAAGAATCATTTTTATTGGATGATGGAGAACAGGCACGGGCTCAGCATGTAGCGAGGGTGTATTAGTAGAGTAGACTTGGTAGTCAGAACTCTATCCACTGGCATAGTGGAACCTGTAGTGATGTTGCTCTAGTCATTGAGCAGGAAAATGATGATGTCCACCATGTTCTCCACCTCAGCAAATTTGAGAAGTGATATTCAATTCAGCATGGTCTTGGCCTTCTAGGAGTCACTCCAGTTGCCATGGCCCGTAGGGGTCATCACCACTATGGGGTTCACTGTATTTATACAGAACTTGCATGGCCCAAACTCCAGAACCATCACTTTGGTCAACATGTCCATGGAAACCTTGATGGAACAGCAGATGCTGTGATTAGTCTGTGTAAGTGAGGCCTGACTAGAGTCATTCGTGATGGACCTCAGGATTCTCTTAGCTATTAAGCCATGGACCATGAAATGGGACCCTTGGAAACAGTCCACAGGTTCACATCAAAGGATGTCACATGCCACGTTGTTGACCTCTAGTAAGGGCTGCTGTAGTGCCATGGCAGTGCTGTTCACCAGCATATCCACAGGGACCATATTGCCAAGTGGCTGCTCTTGGCCTCCAAGTCACACAGGTTCACACACACACAGACTCTACCCCAGGGTATTGTATGTATCATGTATATAAGGGGCACAACTACCAGAGGCTCCATGCACAAGAAGGGGCACAGCTGGACCTCTGCCATGTAAAAGTTTTCAACCTGACAGGGGAAGAGGTTAGAGGTCCCAGATGATTTTGCTGCCTTCTTAGGGTTCAAAATCCTAAGCTTCTAAAGGAGTCAGGAGAGAAGCTAATATGGTGCATGGACCACTGGACATCTCAGCTCTTATGGACCTGTAGCCTGACCCTGTCTCTGGCCAACCAACTTTCTGTGCCCTAGTGCCTCAAGTCCCATGCTAACAAAGGAGACATTTCTGCTTCCTTCCAAGTCTAGATAACATCACCATTCTCCCATACATTTGTCCACTCATGGAGGCGGCATACTCTGAGAGAGATTACTGAAGGTCCTTGGTCTGTCTCAGTACCTGGCACCTCTGATTACTGGTTCCTTTTTTCTTCTATTAATGTGATACAACACATTATTTATTTACAACTATTAAACCAACTTTGAAACCCAGAGGGAAAAAAAATCCCACTTGATCGTGGTGAGTACTTTTTTTAGATTCAGTTTGCTATATCATATGGAGAATTTTTGCATCCACATTCATCAGAGATATTGGCCTGTAGTTTTCTTTATTTGTAGAGTCTTTTTCTGGTTTTAGTATTAGGGCAGTCTTGGTCTTATAGAATGAATTTGGAAGTTTTCCTTCCATTTCTGTTTTTTGGGAATAGTTTGACAATAGGTATTAACTCTTCTTAAATGTTTGGTAGAATTCACCTGTGAATCCATCTGGTCCTGGGCTTTTGTTTGTTGGGAGTTCTTAAATTAATGGTATAATTTATTTGCTTTTTATCAGTATGTTCAAGTTTTCTATTTCTTCCTCTATAAGTTTTGATAGTTTATATGTTGCTGGGAATTTGTCTGTTTCTTCCAGGTTGTCCAATTTTCTTTTTTTGCATAAAGTTTTACATAATATCATTTTTTGGTATTTTATTGCTGTTTATTATTATTTCTCCTCTCTCTTTTGTGATTTTATTTATTTGGTTTGTTTTCTCTCTCTCTCTCTCTTTTTTTTTTTTTTTTTTTGGTAAGTCTGGCTGTGGGTTTATCAATTTTAGTAATATTTTCAAAGAACCAACACCTGGTTTAATTTAACTGTTCCAATGCATTTTTTAAGTTTCTATATCATGTATTTCTGCTCTAATATTTATTTCTTTTCTTCTCACTTTAGGATTCACTTGTTCTTTTTCTGGTTTCTTTAGGCATACGTTTAGGTTGTTTATTTAAGATTTTTCTTTCTTCTTGTCATAATCCTGTATTGCTTTATACTTTCCTCTTAGGATTGCTTTTGCTGCATCCTAAGGTTTTTGGATCACTGTGTTTTTATTTTCAGTTGTTTCCGTGTATTTTTAAAATTTCTTCTTTGATTTCCTGTTTGACCATTTCATTCTTCAACAGCATATTGCTTAACTTCCATGTCCTTCTGGTCATTCCAGATATTTTCTTCTGGTTGACACCTAATTTCATAGCTTTATGTTCAGAAAAGGTGCATGGTATGACTTCAATCTTTATGTGTCTGTCTAGGTCTGTTTTGAGGCAAAAATAAGATATATTCTGGAGAACACTCCATGTGCACTTGAAAAGAATGTGTTTTCTACTGTTTTAGGATATAATGTTCTGAATATATCTGTTAAGACCATCTGGTCTGGTGTCATTCAAAGCCGTTGTTTCCTTGTTTAATTTCTATTTAGATGATCCGTCCACTGATTTAAGTGGGGTATTAAAGTCCCCTACTTTTATTGTATTATTATCAATTATTCCCTTTGTTTTGGGGGGTTTTTTGTTCGCTTGTTTGTTTATTTTACATATTTGGAAGCTCCCATGTTGGGTACATAAATATTTACAATTTATTATTATATTTTCTTGTTGGAGTGTCCCTTTTGTTATTTTCTGCCTTTCTTTGTCTTTTGTTATAATCTTTGTTTTAAAGTGTAGTTTCTTTAAGTACTGCTATTATGGCTTTCTTGTCTCATCTATATGCATTTAAATTTGCATGTTAAATGTTTCTTCATCTCCTCACTTTCAATCTCCAGGTATCCTTAGATCTAAAATGAGTCTCTGGTAGGGAGCATAAAGATGGGTCATTTTTTTTTAAATCTATTCTAATGCCCAATCTTTTTTGATTGAAGTGCTTACTCCATTTGCATTCAAAGTAATTATGGATTGATATGTATTTAATGCTTTTTTAAATTACTTGTTTCATGGTTGTTTCTGTAGTTTTTCTCTGATCCCTTCTTGTCTTTGTCATTTTCAGTCTTTGCATTCAAAGACGCCCCCCTCTAATATTTCTTCAAGAGCTGGTTTAGTAATCACAAATTCCTTTAAATTTCATTTGTCTAGGAAACTCTTTATCTCTCCTCCTATTATGAATAGTAGCTTTGCTGGATAGAGTAGTCTCAGCTGCAGATTTTTCCCATTCAGCAGTTTGAATATGTCATGCCATTCTCTTCTGGATTGTCATGTTTTTGTTGAGAAATTTCCACCTAGCCTTATGAGTCTTCCCTTGAAATTTAAGGATTTCTTTTGTTTTTCTGTTAGAAATACTCACTCTTTTTCACTAAATTTTTCAAAATTAATTACAATATGGCCTGCTATTGGCCTGCTTTTGTTGGTTTTGATGAGAGTTCTCTGTGCCTTCTGGATGTGGATGTCTGTTTTCTTCCCCAATGAGGGAAGTTTTCAACAGCTATTTCCTCAAATAAATTTTCTTTCCACTTTTCTCTCTCTTATTCTTCTTGCACTCCTAAAATACAAATGTTATTATGTTTGACAGAATCACTGATTTTGCTCTCTGTTCTCATGTCCCATAACCCTTCTTTCTCTCTTTTGCCCAGCTTCATTATTTTCCATTATTTTGTCTTTCACTAATTATTTGGTCTGCTTTCTCCAGCTTGATATTCATTGGATCAAGCCTGTTTCTAGACTATGTTATTTCATTCTTCATTTCTGATTCATTCTTTTTTAATTCTTTTACCTCTGTACTGAGAGTCTCACTGATGCCTTCTATTTTTTTTTCCTCAAGTCCACTGAGAGTCCTTAGTATTGTTGCCTTAAATTTTCCAGCAGCCATGTTACTTGTATTTGTTTCAAATGGTTGTGGCCTTATCTTTCCTTTCATTTGGTATGAATTTCTCTACTCTTGCATTTGACCTAAGGTTTTGCCTTCTTTGTGTTACAAATGCCAGTTGTATTTCTTGTTCCTAAGAGTAATGGCTTTATGAAGAGGTCATATAGTGTCCAGGGCCTGGTGCTTCAGGGACTATTCCTACTGTGTGCTGTGTGTGCTTTGCTGGTGTGTTTTGGATGTTTCATCCTTCAGACTAGTTTTCTGCAGAGGCTCTCCTTGCCTGCAGTTGTCAGTGTTTGGCCCTTGGTCAGAATGTCATGAGTTTTAACTAGTTGTGATATGGGTACCTTGTTAAATGAGTCATGATACTATTTCCACTAGAACTGAAGCCCTGAACTCTGTGGTCAGGAGATATGATGTGAGCAGGGGTTTCTTCTGGTCTTCTGAGCAAGGGGTCCACTGTGCTGGGACTGAGTCAAGTTTGACTGAAAAGTGGATTCCTATCATAGGACAGGCATGTGAGTGTTTGTATAAATGAGTTAGGCAACCTGTGCTGGCCTGGGGCTGCTTCCCACAGGTGGTTCTGTTTTTATGCTGAACAATGGCAGAAGGAAATGGCACCAGCCAGCTCCTTTGCCCCCAAAGAGGTGTATCCATGAATGTTGCCTCTCAGGGAAGCAATATAAGAAGAGTGAATAAGTTCCCCACCATGTGTCCCCAGTGTTTTTCAGATAAATGTTTCCACACTCTCTGCCTCTGTTCTATCCCTGCCTTCTCTCCAGGAGCAGCAGAGTATCCTCTGGGTTTTATCCCATCCAAGCCTGCTGACATTTAAACCTCCAGGCTTTAAAGACATGGTTTGGTCTTGTGTTTGTCTTCTGTGGAAGGGGACTATCACACTGGTACTAGGACAAGCTTGACTCTATTTTATTTTTTTAAGTTTTTATACTAATTCCAATTAGCTAACATACAGTGTCATATTTGTTTCAAGTTCACAACTTAGTGATTCAACACTTACACACAACACCCTGTTCTCATAAAAACAAGTGCGCTCCTTAATCCCAATCACCTATTTAAGCCATCACGCCACCCAGCTACCCTCTGGTAAGCATCACTTTGTTCTCTGTTATTGACTCTGTTTCTTGGTTTGCCTCTCTCTCTTTTTTCCCCTTTGCTTATTCATTTTGTTTCTTAAATTCTACATGTTAGTGAAATCATGGAACATTTGTCTTTCTTTGATTTATTTTGCTTAGCATTATACACTCTAGTTCCATCCACATCTTTACAAATGGGAAACTTTCATTTTTGGGGTGAGGATAAGTGATATTTCAGTGTGTATGTGTGTATAGATTTTCACATCTTCTTTATCCATTTACCCATTGATAGACACATGGGTTGTTTTAATAAATTTGCTATTGTAGATAATGCTGCTATAAATGTTGGGGTGCAGGGATCCCTTTAAATTTGAATTTTTGTTTTCTTTTTGTAAATACCTACTAGTGCAATTACTGCATCATAGGTTTTTAACATTTTGAGGAACTTCCATACCGTTTTCCAGAGTAGCTGCACCAGTGTGTATCCCCACCAACAGTGTCAGAGTGTTCCCCTTTTTCTTCATCCTTGCCAAAACGTACTGTTTCACGTATTGTTCATTGTACCCATTCTGACACATGTTAGGTGATATTGGATTTGATTTGTATTTCCCTTGATGATTAGTGATATCGACCATCTTTTCATGTGTCTGATTGCCATCTGGATGCCTTCATTGGAAAAATGTTCAAGTCTTCTATCATTTTTAATTAGATTATTCAATTTGGGCATTTGAGTTTTATAATGCTCTTATATACTTTGTATAATAACCCTTTATCACATCTGTGATTTGCAAATATCTTCAATAGGTTGACTTTTAATTCTGTTGATTTTTTTTTCTTTGCTGTGCTAAAGCTATTTTCATGTAGTCCCAGTAGTTTGTTTTTGCTTTGGTTTCCTTTGTCTCAGAAGATTTGTCTATGATGAAGTTGCTTTGGCCAACATCAAAGAGATGACAGCCTCAGTACTCCTCTAGGAATTTGATGGTTTTAGGTTTTACTTTTATATAGTATAACAAAGTAACAGAAGGAAAGAATTTTAAAAATTAAATTTACAACTCCACAAAAACAATAAAATGCCTGTGAATAAATTTAAGCAAGAAGTTGAAAGACCTATACACTGAAAATAATAAGACATTGAAGAAAGAACTTGAAGATGACACAGATAAATAAATATGACATGCTTATGAACTGGAAGAATTATTAATGTTAAGATTTCCTTAACTCCTAAAGTTTTCTACAAATTCAGTGAAATCTCTATCAAAATGCCAAAAACATTTTTTTTCATAGAAATAGAACAAGTAGTTCTTAAATATTCATGGAAATACAAAGCTCTGAATAACCAGAGCTATCTTTGATAAAGAATAAAGCTGGAGGCATCCAAATCAAAATTGAATGAAGACCTAAATATGAGATGTGACTTCATAAAACTCTTTAAAAATAGGCAGTAATCTCTTGTACATAATTCTTAGCAACATCTTTATGGGTATGTTTCTTCAGGGAAGGTAAACAAAAGCAAAAATAACTTATTGCAACTACATTGAAATAAAGACGTCTTGCACAGTTAAGGAAACCATGAACAAAACAAAAAGAAACCTACTGATTGGGAGAGTATATGTGTAAATTATATATTCACACGGACTTAAAATCCAAAATATATAAAGAACTTACACAACTCAACACTAAAAGTACCCCAAATGATCCAATTACCAAAAACGGGCAGAGGACCTCAACAGACATTTTCCCAAAGAAGACATAAAAAAAAATACATAACAATCTGGTCAATATAACTAATCATCAGGGAAATGATAATTAAAACCACAATAATATTACCTCACCAGTCTGAAGAGCTAGTATCAAAAATCAAGAAATAAGAAGCATCAATAAGGATGTAGGGAAAAAATTCTCATGAAATATTGGAGAGTGTAAATTGGAACAGTCACATTGGAAAACAGTACATTTCTTCAAAAGTTAAAAATAAAAATATCACTTAATTGAGTCATGCCACTGCTGGGTATTTATCCAAAATAAATGAAAACTTTAATTTGAAAAGATGTATGAATTCCTGTTTATTATAGCATCATTTACAAAAGCAAAGATATGAAAAAAACCAAGTGTCCATCAATAAATGAGTGGATAAAGGAGATGTGATGTGTATTTGGTATAGAAATGTCATGTGATTTATATGTGCAATCTAAAAAACAAAACAAAAAACAAACTCTCAAATACAGAGAACACACTGAGAGTTGCCAGAAGGGTGGTGGGTTGAATGAAATAGGTGAAAGGGTTTAAGGGGAAATTTTTTCTAGTTATATAATAATAAAGACAGAAAGATGAAAAGTACAGTATAAGAAGAATGTTCAATAATATTGTAATAACATCATATGGCCACATATCGTGACACATTTACCATGGCGAGCGCTGCGGAATGTAATGAATTGTGAAATCAATGTTATAAGCCCAAAGCTAATATAAAATTGCATATCATATATGTCAATAATGAAAAGAGTTAATTGATAGAAAGTAACTCGTATGTGCTATTAAAATAATAGGGTTTTTTATTTCATTAATTTTTAATTGTTATTTTTTGTAATTATGATTTCTATTTTGTGCTTTTTTAACAAAAAGAACTACTGCAATAATGTAATCTTGTCACTTATTAAAATTATGTTTTTAATAAAAAATCCTGTTAAGATGCTGAAAAAGGACCTAGTCAAAGCCAATATTCATCAGAATCAAAAGCTTCTGCACAGCAAAGGAAACAGTCAAGAAAACAAAGAGGCAACCAACGGAATGGGAGAAGATATTTGCAAATGACACTACAGACAAAAGGTTGATATCCAGGATCTTTATTGAACTCCTCAAACTCAACACACAAAAAACAGACAATCATATAAAAAAATGGACAGAAGAGGAGGAGTCAAGATGGCGGAGAAGTAGCAGGCTGAGAGTACTTCAGCTAGCCGGAGATCAGCTAGATAGCTTATCTAAAGATTGCAAACACCTGAAAATCCATCGGCAGATCGAAGAGAAGAACAGCAATTCTGGAAACAGAAAAAAAACCACTTTCTGAAAGGTAGGACCGGCGGAGAAGTGAATCCAAAGCGACGGGAAGATAGACCCCGGGGGGAGGGGCCGGCTCCCGGCAAGTGGCGGAGCAACGGCGCACAAAATCAGGACTTTTAAAAGTCTGTTCCGCTGAGGGACATCACTCCAGAGGCTAAACTGGGGCGAAGCCCACACGGGGTCAGCGTGGCCTCAGGTCCCGCAGGGTCACAGAAGGATCGGGGGTGTCTGAGTGTCGCAGAGCTTGCGGGTATTGGAACGGGAAAGCCGGCTACAGAGACAGAACCAACAGTAAGATCACAGCTCTGTGTTACTTTGAATCAGTCGCAGGCTCTTTGAGCTCGGAGCGCAGCCGGAGGTCAGGCAGATGGGAGTAACTGGGCGCTGTTCACTGAGGGCGCACTGAGGAGTGGGGCCCTGGGTTCTCGGCTCCTCCGGGCCAGAGACCAGGAGGCCGCCATTTGTATTCCCGTCCTCCGGAACTCTACGGAAAGAGCTCAGGGAACAAAAGCTCCTGAAAGCAAACCCGAGCGGATTACTCATCCTGGCCCCTGGTAAGGACGTTGCAATTCCGCCTGGGGCAAAGACACTTGAGAATCACTACAACAGGCCCCTCCCCCGGAAGATCAACAAGAAATCCAGCCGAGACCAAGTTCACCTACCAAGGAGTGCGGTTACAATACCAAGGAGAGCAGCAGAATTCCAGAGGAGGAGAAAGCAAAGCACGGAACTCATGGCTTTTTCCCTGTGATTTTCTTTAGTCTTGCAGTTAATTTAATTTTTTCTTTTTCATTTTTTGTTTTTTTTCTCGCCTTCTGGTAATTTTTTTTTTAACTTTTACCTTTTTCTTATTTAACGTTTTTTAACTAGTTCATCCAATATATATATATTTTCTTTTTTATATTTTTCTTATTTGTTTTCTTTTTTTTAATTCTTTTCTTTTTTTTTTTCTTTTTTCTTTCTTCCTTTTTTGAACCTCTTTTTAACCCCTTTCTCCCGCCTCACGATTTGGGATCTCTTCTAATTTGGTTAAAGCATATTTTCCTGGGGTTGTTGCCACCCTTTTAGTATTTTACTTGCTCCTTCATATACTCTTATCTGGACAAAATGACAAGACGGAAAAATTCAACACAAAAAAAAGAACAAGAGGCAGTACCGAAGGCTAGGGATCTAATCAATACAGACATTGGTAATATGTCAGATCTAGAGTTCAGAATGACAATTCTCAAGGTTCTAGCCGGGCTTGAAAAAGGCATGGAAGATATTAGAGAAACCCTCTCGAGAGATATAAAAGCCCTTTCTGGAGAAATAAAAGAACTGAAATCTAACCAAGTTGAAATCAAAAAAGGTATTAATGAGGTGCAATCAAAAATGGAGGCTCTCACTGCTAGGATAAATGAGGCAGAAGAAAGAATTAGTGATATTGAAGACCAAATGACAGAGAATAAAGAAGCTGAGCAAAAGAGGGACAAACAGCTACTGGACCACGAGGGGAGAATTCGAGAGATAAGTGACACCATAAGACGAAACAACATTAGAATAATTGGGATTCCAGAAGAAGAAGAAAGAGAGAGGGGAGCAGAAGGTATACTGGAGAGAATTATTGGGGAGAATTTCCCCAATATGGCAAAGGGAACGAGAATCAAAATTGAGGAGGTTCAGAGAATGCCCCTCAAAATCAATAAGAATAGGCCCACACCCCGTCACCTAATAGTAAAATTTACAAGTCTCAGTGACAAAGAGAAAATCCTGAAAGCAGCCCGGGAAAAGAAGTCTGTAACATACAATGGTAAAAATATTAGATTGGCAGCTGACTTATCCACAGAGACCTGGCAGGCCAGAAAGAGCTGGCATGATATTTTCAGAGCACTAAATGAGAAAAACATGCAGCCAAGAATACTATATCCAGCTAGGCTATCATTGAAAATAGAAGGAGAGATTAAAAGCTTCCAGGACAAACAAAAACTGAAAGAATTTGCAAACACCAAACCAACTCTACTGGAAATAATGAAAGGGGTCCTCTAAGCAAAGAGAGAGCCTACAAGTGGTAGATCAGAAAGGAACAGAGACCATATACAGTAACAGTCACCTTACAGGCAATACAATGGCACTAAATTCATATCTCTCAATAGTTACCCTGAATGTTAATGGGCTAAATGCCCCTGTCAAAAGACACAGGCTATCAGAATGGATAAAAAAACAAAACCCATCTATATGTTGCCTCCAAGAAACTCATTTTAAGCCCGAAGACACCTCCAGATTTAAAGTGAGGGGGTGGAAAAGAATTTACCATGCTAATGGACATCAGAAGAAAGCAGGAGTGGCAATCCTTAGATCAATTAGATTTTAAGCCAAAGACTATAATAAGAGATGAGGAAGGACACTATATCATACTCAAAGGGTCTGTCCAACAAGAAGATTTAACAATTTTAAATATCTATGCCCCCAACGTGGGAGCAGCCAACTATATAAACCAATTAATAACAAAATCAAAGAAACACATCAACAATAATACAATAATAGTAGGGGACTTTAACACTCCCCTCACTGAAATGGACAGATCATCCAAGCAAAAGATCAGCAAGGAAATAAAGGCCTTAAACTACACACTGGACCAGATGGACATCACAGATATATTCAGAACATTTCATCCCAAACCAACAGAATACACATTCTTCTCTAGTGCACACGGAACATTCTCCAGAATAGATCACATCCTCGGTCCTAAATCAGGACTCAACCGGTATCAAAAGATTGGGATCATTCCCTGGATATTTTCAGACCACAATGCTCTAAAGCTAGAACTCAAACACAAAAGGAAGTTTGGAAAGAACCCAAATACATGGAGACTAAACAGCATCCTTCTAAAGAATGAATGGGTCAACCGGGAAATTAAAGAAGAATTGAAAAAAATCAGGGAAACAAATGATAAAAATACAATGGTTCAAAATCTGTGGGACACAACAAAGGCAGTCCTGAGAGGAAAATATATAGCGGTACAAGCCTTTCTCAAGAAACAAGAAAGGTCTCAGGTACACAACCTAACCCTACACCTAAAGGAGCTGGAGAAAGAACAAGAAAGAAACCCTAAGCCCAGCAGGAGAAGAGAAATCATAAAGATCAGAGCAGAAATCAATGAAATAGAAACCAAAAAAAAAAAAAAAAATAGAACAAATTAACAAAACTAGGAGCTGGTTCTTTGAAAGAATTAATAAAATTGATAAACCCCTGGCCCCACTTATCAAAAAGAAAAGAGAAAGGACCCAAATAAATAAAATCATGAATGAAAGAGGAGAGATCACAACTAACACCAAAGAAATACAAACTATTATAAGAACATACTATGAGCAACTCTACGTCAATAAATTTGACAATCTGGAAAAAATGGATGCATTCCTAGAAACATATAAACTACCACAACTGAACCAGGAAGAAATAGAAAGCCTGAACAGACCCATAACCAGTAAGGAGATTGAAACAGTCATTAAAAATATCCAAACAAACAAAAGCCCAGGGCCAGACGGCTTCCCAGGGGAATTCTACCAAACATTTAAAGAAGAACTAATTCCTATTCTCCTGAAACTGTTCCACAAAATAGAAATGGAAGGAAAACTTCCAAACTCATTTTATGAGGCCAGCATCACCTTGATCCCAAAACCAGACAAGGATCCCATCAAAAAAGAGAGCTATAGACCAATATCCTTGATGAACACAGATGCGAAAATACTCAACAAAATACGAGCCAATAGGATTCAACAGTACATTAAAAGGATTATTCACCACGACCAAGTGGGATTTATTCCAGGGCTGCAAGGTTGGTTCAACATCCGCAAATCAGTCAATGTGATACAACACATCAACAAAAGAACAAAGAACCATATGATACTCTCAATAGATGCTGAAAAAGCATTTGACAAAGTACAGCATCCCTTCCTGATCAAAACTCTTCAAAGTGTAGGGATAGAGGGCACATACCTCAATATCATCAAAGCCATCTATGAAAAACCCACCGCAAATATCATTCTCAATGGAGAAAAACTGAAAGCTTTTCTGCTAAGGTCAGGAACACGGCAGGGATGTCCATTATCACCACTGCTATTCAACATAGTACTAGAAGTCCTAGCCTCAGCAATCAGACAACAAAAGGAAATTAAAGGCATCCAAATCGGCAAAGAAGAAGTCAAATTATCACTCTTCGCAGATGATATGATACTATATGTGGAAAACCCAAAACACTCCACTCCAAAACTGCTAGAACTTATACAGGAATTCAGTAAAGTGTCAGGATATAAAATCAATGCACAGAAATCAGTTGCATTTCTCTACACCAATAGCAAGACAGAAGAAAGAGAAATTAAGGAGTCAATCCCATTTACAATTGCACCCAATACCATAAGATACCTAGGAATAAACCTAACCAAAGAGGCACAGAATCTATACTCAGAAAACTATAAAGTACTCATGAAAGAAATTGAGGAAGACACAAAGAAATGGAAAAATGTTCCATGCTCCTGGATTGGAAGAATAAATATTGTGAAAATGTCTATGCTACCTAAAGCAATCTACACATTTAATGCAATTCCTATCAAAGTAGCATCCATCTTTTTCAAAGAAATGGAACAAATAATGCTAAAATTTATATGGAACCAGAAAAGACCTCGAATAGCCAAAGGGATATTGAAAAAGAAAGCCAACGTTGGTGGCATCACAATTCCGGACTTTAAGCTCTATTACAAAGCTGTCATCATCAAGACAGCATGGTACTGGCACAAAAACAGACACATAGGTCAATGGAACAGAATAGAGAGCCCAGAAATAGACCCTCAACTCTACAGTCAACTAATCTTCGACAAAGCAGGAAAGAATGTCCAATGGAAAAAAGACAGCCTCTTCAATAAATGGTGCTGGGAAAATTGGACAGCCACATGCAGAAAAATGAAATTGGACCATTTCCTTACACCACACACAAAAATAGACTCAAAATGGATGAAGGACCTCAATGTGCGAAAGGAATCCATCAAAATCCTTGAGGAGAACACAGGCAGCAACCTCTTCGACCTCAGCGGCAGCAACATCTTCCTAGGAACATTGCCAAAGGCAAGGGAAGCAAGGGCAAAAATGAACTATTGGGATTTCATCAAGATCAAAAGCTTTTTCACAGCAAAGGAAACAATTAACAAAATCAAAAGACAACTGACAGAATGGGAGAACATATTTGCAAATGACATATCAGATAAAGGACTAGTGTCCAGAATCTATTAAGAACTTAGCAAACTCAACACCCAAAGAACAAATAATCCAATCAAGAAATGGGCAGAGGACATGAACAGACATTTCTGCAAAGAAGACATCCAGATGGCCAACAGACACATGAAAAAGTGCTCCATATCACTCGGCATCAGGGAAATACAAATCAAAACCACAATGAGATATCACCTCACACCAGTCAGAATGGCTAAAATAAACAAGTCAGGAAATGACAGATGCTGGCGAGGATGCGGAGAAAGGGGAACCCTCCTACACTGTTGGTGGGAATGCAAGCTGGTGCAGCCACTCTGGAAAACAGCATGGAGGTTCCTCAAAATGTTGAAAATAGAACTGCGCTATGACCCAGCAATTGCACTACTGGGTATTTACCCTAAAGATACAAACGTAGTGATCCAAAGGGGCACGTGCACCTGAATGTTTATAGCAGCAATGTCCACAATAGCCAAACTATGGAAAGAACCTAGATGTCCATCAACAGATGAATGGATAAAGCAGATTTGATATATATACACAATGGAATACTATGCAGCCATCAAAAGAAATGAAATCTTGCCATTTGCAACAACATGGATGGAACTAGAGCGTATCATGCTTAGTGAAATAAGTCAAGCAGAGAAAGACAACTATCATATGATCTCCCTGATATGAGGAAGTGGTGATGCAACATGGGGGCTTAAGTGGGTAGAAGAATAAATGAAACAAGATGGGATTGGGAGGGAGACAAACCATAAGTGACTTTTAATCTCACAAAACAAACTGAGGGTTGCTGGGGGGAGGTGGTTTTGGAGAAGGGGGTGGGATTATGGACATTGGGGAGGGTATGTGCTTTGGTGAGTACTGTGAAGTGTGTAAGCCTGTTGATTCACAGACCTGTACCCCTGGGGATAAAAATATATGTTTATAAAAAATAAAAAATTAAAAAAATGGGCAGAAGATATGAACAGACACGTCCCCAGTGAAGACATACAAATGGCTATCAGACACATGATAAAATGTTCATCATCACTAGCCCTCAGGGAGATTCAAATTAAAACGACTTTGAGATATCACCTTACACCAGTTAGAATGGCCAAAATTAGCAAGACAGGAAACAACATGTGTTGGAGGGGATGTGGAGAAAGGGGAACTCTCTTCCACTGTTGGTGGGAATGCAAGTTGGTGCAACCTCTTTGGAGAACAGCGTGGAGGTTTCTCAAGCAATTACAAAATAGAACTTCTCTATGACCCTGCAATTGCACTACTGGGTATTTACCCCAAAGATACAGATGTCGTGAAAAGAAGGGCCATCTGTACCCCAATGTTTATACCAGAAATACCTAGAGTTTATAATTAAAAGAGAATACAAATGTGTTCCTGTCAGAAGCAATTTTGTGTTTTAATTCATTTTCATTTTCTTATTGAGGGATTCAAATACCAAATACTTTATAAAAAGCATCTGTGCACTTTGCAAAATCAAAAATTCTAAGTTCTTCTTTAACTTTTTTGAACATCATTGTATTTCTTTTATATCATACATCTGTTGCCTTCTGCCCTTTATTGGTTAATTTTCTTAGTATGAGATTCAATCATTGCAAAGGCATTTCTAACTACAGAAAATGAAAATAAATAAATAAATACAATTTCAGACTATGTTGTATAATCCATAGTTGAATTCATGGTTTGGACACAGCCAATGTAATTTAGATAGTTAGTAGATTATTTTAAACCTATTTTTCCCGAACAGTAATTTGGCCAGGATATAAGAGACAGCAACCTATATGATAATTTAAAATTCTGGAATAGAGACACCTGGGTGGCTCAGTTGATTAAGCATTCAACTCTTGACTTTGACTAGGGTCATGATCTCAGTGTCCTGGGATTGGGCCCTGCACTTCAGGCTCCAGGCTCAGCAGGGAATCTGTTTAAACATCTCTCTCTCTCTCTATCCCTCTGCTTCTCTTCCCCTCTCTCTTTCTTTCTCTCTCTCTCCTTCAAATAATTAAATAAGCCTTTAAAAAAAATCTAGGAGACTTCTAAAATTTTGCTTGGGAAAAATAAAGCAGACTTGCTTTCTTTTTAAAAACAAATTGTGAGAATTTTATATTTTGTAAGCTGCTTTAGTGATTTTCCCCATGACCTACTGGAGAAGATTAAGTAAAGTAGCTTCTAATTACATAATTGGTCTGGTTTAGATGTTAAACTATACTTAAATAATGGACATATTAAGGGAGAAATTAGGACAAGAGAAAGAGAGTACAAAACAAGCTATAAAGTTTGTTTGATTTAACATTTTTGAATTGTTAATTCCAGTATTAATGTCAGATTTTAAGCTATAAAAAGTATGCAATATATTTTTAAAGATTTATTTAGTTGTATTTTTTGAATAAACACTAGTAATGTAAAACAGATGCTCAAAGGAAAAAGAATGAAAGAGAAAAATCAGAAGAAGCAAGGGATGGGGAGAGAGGCCAACAAATTTTTTTCCATAAGAATTTGATATGACATTTTTTTCCCAGATACACTAAGCCTCCTTTTTGTTCCAAGTTTTTATTTAAATTCTTTTAGTTAACATATAGTGTAATATTAGTTTCAGGAGTAGAATTCAGTGGTTCATAATTTGCATATAACACACAGTGCATTTCACAATGCATGCCCTCCTTAAGACCCATCACAGATTTATCCCAGCCCACCCACCCACCTTCCCCCAAGCAATCCTCAGTTAAGTGTCTCTTTTATGTTTTTTCTCTCAGTTTGTTCTTTTTTATGTTTCCCCCCCCCTCTTTTTTAATTTCCTTTATATCCATCTGTTTGCATCTTAAATTCCATGTATGAGTGAAATTATATGGTAAAAGTCTTTCTCTGACTGACTTATTTTGCTTTGCATAATATGGTCTAGCTCCATCCATGTTTTTGCAAATGACAAGATTTCATTTTTCTTTATTGGTGAATAATATCCCATCACTTATTTATATACCACGTCTTTTTTATCCATTCATCAATCAATGAATATTTGGGCTCTTTCCATAATTTGGGTATTGTTAATGCTGGCATAAGCATCAAGATGTATGTGCCCCTTTCATGCACTATTTTAGTATCCTTTGGGTAAATAACAAGTAGTGTAATTGCTGGTGGTAGTATAGTTTTATTTTTAACTTTTTAAGGGACTTCTATACTGTTTTCCAGAGTAGTTCCACCACTTTGCATTCCCACCAATAGTGTAAGAGTGTTTGCCTTTCTCCGCATCCTGGCCAACATATGTTGTTTCCTGTGTTGTTAATTTTAGCCATTCAGACGTGTGAGGTAATATTTGCTTGTAATTTTTATTTGTATATCCCTGATGATAAGGGATGTTCAACATCTTTTCATGTGTCTCTTAGCGATTTGTATACCTTCTTTGGAAAAATACTGATGCATGTTTTCTGCCCATTTCTTAATTGGATTTTTTGTTTTTTAGTTGTTGAGTTTGATAAGTACTTTATAGATTTTAGACATGACCCCTTAATCAGATATGTCATTTGCAGAGCACTTGACTGCAGATACATCATTTGCAAATATCTTCTCCCATTGAAAAGGTTGACATTTAGTTGTTTACTTTGCCATGTGGAAGCTTTTTATCTTAATGAAATTCCAATAGTTCATTTTTTCTTTTGTTTATCTTGCCTTCAGGAGAGGTGTCTAGTAAGAAGTCGCCATGGCTAATGTGAAAGTCGTTGCTCTTTATGTTCTCCTCTAGGATTTTGATGGTTTCTTGTCTTACATTTAGGTTTTCATCCATTTTGAATTTCTCTTTGTGTATGGTGTAATGAAGTGCTCCCGTTTCATTCTTTTGCATATTGTCCAGTTTTCCCAGCCCCATCTGTTAATTAATTGGTCTGGTTTAGATGTTAAATTATACTTAAATAATGGCCAGATTAAGGGAGAAAAAGAAACTGCTTTTTTCCCATTATATTCTTTCTTGCCTTGCAAATATTAGTTGACCATAGAGTTGTAGGTCCATTTCTGGATTTTTCTTTTCTGTTCCATTGATATATGTCTGTTTATGTATCAGTAACCATACTGTCTTCATGACTCCAGCTTTGTAATATAACTTGAAGTCCAGGATTCTGATGCCTCCAGCTCTACTTTTATCAAGAGTGGTTTGTCTATTCAGGGTCTTTTGTGGTTCCATACAAATTTTAGGACTGTTCTAGCTCTGTGAAAAATGCTTGTAGTTGATAAGACTTCTATCAAATATGTATATTGCTTTGGGCAGTATAGACATTCTAACAATTTTCAACTTCTAATCCATGGGTGTAGACTTTTTTTTTCAAATTTTTTGCATCATATTCAATTTCTTTAATCTCTGTTCTATAGTTTTCAGAATACAGATCTTTTGCTTCGTTGGTTAGGTTTATTCCTAGGTATCTTATGTTTTTCATTGCAATTGTAAATGGAATAAATTACTTCATTTGTTTCTGATGTTTCATTATTGGAGTATAGAAGTCCAACAGATTTCTGTATGTTGATTTTGTATCCTGTAACTTTACTGAATTTTTGTACCAGTTCTAGCAATTTATTTTTGTGGAGTCTTTTGGGTTTTCTACGTAGGGAAATATATCATCTGGGAATGATGAAATTTGACTTCTTCCTTTTTGCTTTGGATGTTTTTTATTTCTTTTTGTAGTTGTCTGATTGCTGAGTCTAGGACTTCTAGTACTATGTAAAATAGCAACCATGAAAGTGGACATATCTGTCATGTCCCTGACTATACGGGAAACGTTTTAATTTTTTCCCCATTGAAGATAATATTAGCTGTGGGTCTTTTGTATATGGCCTTTATAATATTGAGATATGTTCCCCCCACCCCTACTTTGTTGACAGCTTTTAAAAATAAGAATGGATTCTGTATTTTACCAATTTTTTCTGCATCCATTGAGAAAACCATATGGTTCTTATCTTTTCTTTTACTAACATGGTGTATCACATTGATTGATTTGTGAATATAGAACTACTGTTGTAGCCCAGAAATAAATCCCACTTGATCATTGTGAATAATTCTTTTAACCTACTGTTGCATTCAGTTTGCTAGTATTTTGGCTGTGAATTTTTGCATCCATGTTCATCAAGAATATTAGCCTGTAATTGCCCTTTTCAGTGGGGTTTTTGTCTGGTTTTGGAATTAAGGTAATGTTGGCCTTGTTTTCCTTCCATTTTTAGTTTTTGGAACAGTTTGAGATAGGTAGGTATTAGCTGTTCTTTAAATATCTGGTTGAATTCTGTTGGGAAGCCATCGGCCCTGGACTTCTGTTTGTTGAGAGATTTTTGATTACTGATCCAGTGTCTTTGCTTGTATACTAGTCTACTCAATTTTTCTATTTCTTCCCATTTCAAGAAATATTTTATTCTATATTATCTAGGAATTTATCTTTTTCTTTCAGATTGCCCAATTTGTTGTTACACACACACACACACACACACGCTATATATATATATATATATATATGCATATATATATATGCATATATATATATATACATGCATATATATATACATATATGTACATGATTTGTATACCTTCTTTGGAAAAATACTGATGCATGTTTTCTGCCCATTTCTTAATTGGATTTTTTGTTTTTTAGGTGTTGAGTTTGATAAGTACTTTATAGATTTTAGACATGACCCCTTAATCAGATATGTCATTTGCAGAGCACTTGACTGCAGATACATCATTTGCAAATATCAGATATCATATATGTACATGTACATATATGTATATATATATATAGTTATTCAAATTTCTGTGGTTTCATTTGTAATTTCTCTTCTCTCATTTGTGGTATTATTTATTTGGGTCTTTTCTCTTTCCATTTTGATAAGTGTGGCTATGGGCTTATGAATTTTATTAATTCTTTTAAAGAATCAGCACCTATTTTCATTTGTCTGTTTCACTGTTCTGTTGTTGTTGTTATTGTTTTTATTTCTATATCATTTTTTCTACCCTAATCTTTATTATTTCCCTTCTTCTTCTGGTTTTAGGCTTCATTTCCTGTTATTTTTCTAGGAGTTTTATGTGTAAAGTTAGGATGTGTATTTGAGATGTTCTTGTTTCTTGAATTAAGTCTGTATTGCTATATACTTTCCTTATATGACTGCTTTTATTGCATTCCAACAGTTTTGGATCATTCTGTTTTTATTTTCATTTGTTTCCATGTAATGTTTTATTATTCTTTATTTTTCTGGTTAACCCATTCATTATTTAGTAGGATGTTCCTTATTCTCTATGAATTTCTGGTCTTTCTATTTTTTTTCTTATTGTTGACAATGTACAGAATTTGTAAAAAAAGAAAATTAAAACTCAGAGAGGATACATAAATTAGCTAAAGACAGGCATAAAGGCAACAAGGTTATAGGACTGACTGTTAAGAAAATATGTTTCACAATAAGTTTATCTTTTGGCTTGAAAAACTATATGGAAAAAGAGCTAACAATGATTGAATTTGACATGGTTTCCAAGGTGTGCATTTCATAAAATAATTGAAATATGGTGACAAGAGACCATCCAGGTTCTCATCCACACCCACTTAATTACATGAAAAAAGTAAGTCCAGAAAACTACATTGGCTATATGAATGGGGAATTTCAGAAAAGGAATATCACCATAGACAGAAAAAACATTGTAAAGTAGTAAGTAGGCCAATTAATCAAAATGAAATAACTACTTAAATTCAGTAAGCTCTCAATTCTTATCTTCTAAATATATGAATCAAAAATTGATAGAGTAGAAGGTGTGAGCAAGATGGTAAACTATCAATTCCTAGGCATATGTTCCCCCTAGAAACATTAAGTAAATTACCAAACAAAACAAAATAAAACAAACCCAAAAATACACTAAATTAACTTAATAGTAACTTTGGAAATCATTTTGAATTCTATAGCAACTAAACACTCAACCAAGAAAAGACAAATTGAACATTTTAAGACATTATGTTTTGCTTTTACTCCACTTTGTTTCATAGCCTTTCTGATGTGCTTGAGGATGGTTTGGGGGAAGTAGAATCCCAATCCTTAGTTCCCTTCTGTAAACCAGACTGAATAAATGGACAAAATTTGCAATGTTGTAATTTGTTTACAGGATTCCTGAGTAATTTGTCTCTCTGAACCCTAACATGGAGTTCAAATTGACCAAAAGTATTTGAAATCTCAAACTATAAGAAGACAACAGCAGCATGGTTCATATATGTCACAGATACATAGTCTCACAAACAAAAGAGATGAAAGACCACAGTTTGGCATACTCAAGAGATTATCTATGTTGTTAGAAAGTTATGGCCTTTAGAAAAATCAAGAAATTTAAATGCATAAATGTTTATGAAGAATTAGAAAAACTGCACACATATGCCCAAGGATGACACATCCACAGAATGGTCCAGAGAAGATTATAAGCTTTCATGTCTGGAATATTAGTGAAAATCTTTCAATGCATGGAACCAGTCTAAAAAGGGTTTAAAAAGTTGAATTTTTAAGATGCCCATTTTTAAATAAATAATCACAATTTTTACAAAAGAAATAAGAAAACATAACATTTTAAAGGAACATAATAAATTTGTATAAATGATCTGTGAAGAAACAGTCTTTAGATATACTATACAAAGACTTTTTAAAAACTGTGGAAAGAACCAAGATGCCCTTTAACAGGGGAAAAGATCAAGAAGATATGGTCCATATATACTATGGAGAATTATGCCTCCATCAGAAAGGATAAATGCTCAACTTTTGTATCAACATGGACAGGACTGGAAGAGATTATGCTGAGTAAAATAAGTCAAGCAGAGAGAGTCAATTTTCATATATGGTTTCATTTAGTTGTGGAGCATAAGGAATAACACAGAGAACATAGGGAGATGGAGAGGAGAAGTGAGTTGGGGAAAATTGGAGGGTGAGTTGAACCATGAGAGACTGTGGACTCTGAGAAACAAACTGAGGGTTTTGGAGGGAAGGGGGTGGGAGGTTGGGTGAGACTGGTTGTGGGTATTATGGAGGGCACATATTTCATGGAGCACTGGGTGTGGTACATAAACAATGAATTCTGGAATACTGAAAAGAAATTAAAAAAAATAAAATTAAGGGTGCCTGAGTGGCTCTGTGGGTTAAAGCCTCTGCCTTCAGCCCAGGTCATGATCCCAGGGTCCTGGGATAGAGCCCCTCATAGTGCTCTCTGCTCAGCAGGGAGCCTGCTCTCTCCTCTCTCTTTGCCTGCCTCTCTGCCCGCTTGTGATCTCTGTCTTTCAAATGAATAAATAATTTTTTTTTAAAAAATTTAAAAAAAGAAAGACATGGAAAATGGAAAAAGAAAAAAAAGCTGTCTTAAATATGATCAAGAAGCTAAAGGAATACACAAACAAGAAAACTAAAATATATCAGGAAAACAATACATAAACAAAACAAGAATATTGACAAAGAGATAGAAATTACAAAAAAGGCCAAACATGAGTTCTGCAACTATAATATTCAATAACTGAATTGAAAAATTCACTAGATTTGTTCAACAGCAGATTCAAATAAGAAGAAGAAAGAATAAATATAGTGGAAGACAGGTAATTGCAAATTATCAATTCAGACAAGTAAAAAAAAAAGAATAAAAGTTAAAAGGGCAAGATTTCATTTCTTGTGATGGCTGCATAGTATTCCATTGTGTATATATACCACATCTTCTTGATCCATTCATCTGTTGATGGACATCTAGGTTCTTTCCATAGTTTGGCTATTGTGGACATTGCTGCTATAAACGTTCGGGTGCATGTGCCCCTTTGGATCACTACGTTTGTATCCTTAGGGTAAATACCCAATAGTGCAATTGCTGGGTCATAGGGCAGTTCTATTTTCAACATTTTGAGGAACCTCCATGCTGTTTTCCAGAGTGGCTGCACCAGCTTGCATTCCCACCAACAGTGTAGGAGGGTTCCCCTTTCTCCGCATCCTCGCCAGCATCTGTCATTTCCTGACTTGTTGATTTTAGCCATTCTGACTGGTGTGAGGTGATATCTCATTGTGGTTTTGATTTGTATTTCCCTGATGCCGAGTGATATGGCGCACTTTTTCATGTGTCTGTTGGCCATCTGGATGTCTTCTTTGCAGAAATGTCTGTTCATGTCCTCTGCCCATTTCTTGATTGGATTATTTGTTCTTTGGGTGTTGAGTTTGCTAAGTTCTTTATAGATTCTGGACACTAGTCCTTTATCTGATATGTCATTTGCAAATATCTTCTCCCATTCTGTCAGTTGTCTTTTGATTTTGTTAACTGTTTCCTTTGCTGTGCAAAAGCTTTTGATCTTGATGAAATCCCAATAGTTCATTTTTGCCCTTGCTTCCCTTGCCTTTTGCGTTGTTCCTAGGAAGATGTTGCTGCGGCAGAGGTCAAAGAGGTTGCTGCCTGTGTTCTCCTCAAGGATTTTGATGGATTCCTTTCGCACATTGAGGTCCTTCATCCATCAACATGGATGGAACTAGAGCGTATCATACTTAGCGAAATAAGTCAAGCAGAGAAAGACAACTATCATATGATCTCCCTGATATGAGGAAGTGGTGATGCAACATGGGGGCTTAAGTGGGTAGGAGAAGAATAAATGAAACAAGATGGGATTGGGAGGGAGACAAACCATAAGTGACTTTTAATCTCACAAAATAAACTGAGGGTTGCTGGGGGGAGGGGGTTTGGGAGAAGGGGGTGGGATTATGGACATTGGGAGGGTATGTGCTTTGGTGAGTGCTGTGAAGTGTGTAAACCTGGTGATTCACAGACCTGTACCCCTGGGGATAAATATATATGTTTATAAAAAAGAAAAAATTAATTAAAAAAAAAAGTTAAAAGGGCTTATGTAACACCATCTAAAAAACTGATATACACACTAAGGGAGCCCCAAGAGTGGAGACAAAAGAGCAAAGGGAATTATTAAAAGGGGGAAAAAAAAAGATGCCTGAGAAATTACAATAACTAAAGAAAGGCACAAGTATACAAATACAAAAAAAAAATCAAAGCATAAAATGAAAGATAAATAGAAGAGACCTACAATAAGACACATTATAATCAAAATGTCAAAAGCCAAAGATAAAGACATAATTTTGAAAGCAGGGAGAGAATAAAGATCATCATGTAAAAATATTTCTCACTAATATTATTAGATTTATAAGCAGAAACATTTCAGGACAAAAGACAGTGGGATAAAACATTTAAAGTGCTGAAAGAAAAATAATGAGACTGTAAACCTGAAGTTCTACATCTGGCAAATCCAGATTTAGATTAACAAAATTTATTAATAAAAGCTGAGGGAGTTTATTACTACTTGATATGCACTACTATAAATGCTAAGAGGAATCCTTCAAGTTGAAATGAAAAAATGTCAGAGAAAAACTAGAAACCTATATATATATATATATATATATATATATATATATTCCTTTATTCTTCTATTATTTCCAAGATAAATATATATATATTTTTTTTTTCTGATAAAGGTAAATTCAAAACTGAATATAGAAACAAGGATTGTAATTTTCATTCATAACGTGACTTTTTATTCTACAGGATTTAAAGTAAAATCATGAAATAATGATAATCTATTTTAATATAATCTAATTAAAGATGTAATTTGTGTCATGAGTAACATAAAGGAGGGTTGAGCTATAAGAGTAGTTTTAATGCAATTAAATTTAAGTTGGTATTTGTTTTAAATAGAATTAATTTTAGGAAGTTATTTGTAACTCCCATTGTAGCACAAAAGTGTCTATAAATATATAATAGAAAATCAGAAATGAATTAAAGTTACCAAAAACAAAACAAAACAAAACAGAAAAAATCAATTTATCACAAAGGAATGCTATATAGGAGGAAATGAGAGACAAAATACACTGTAACATATGGGGAAACAAATAGCTGAGTGGAAATAGTAAGTCCTTAACTATTAATAATTACTTTAAATGTAAATAGATAAATTCCCCAATGAAAAAATAAAGATTGACAAAAAAGATCAAAACCAAATCCTAATATATGTTGTCAACAAAGAACTCACTTTATATTTGAAAACAAGAATAGGTTGAAAATTAAAGGATGTAAAAGTTATTCTGTGTAAGCAGTCATCAAAAGGGAACTATACTGGCTATGAAATATCGGACAAAATAGAATTAGGTAAAAAAAAATCTTTAAAGAGACAAAATCAGATATTATATTTGATAAAAGATCAAATATCCAAGGAAAGAAAGCATTATATATATTACATGTTATTATAATATTATATATTATTATATTGTTTTATAGGTATTCATATATGATTATATATAACTATTGAATTATATATATAGAGAGAGTATTATATACATATACCACACATTAGATATCTTTTTTTTAATTATTTTTTTATTTTTTATAAACATATAAGATATCTTATATATATGAAGCAAACCATGAGAAAATTGAAGTGATAGAAAACTCTACCTAAATAGTAGATTGTTTTGGGTTGTATAGACATTTTAAGAATATTTGTTCTTCTAATTCATGAGCATGGAATATTTTTCAATTTCTTTGTGTCATCATCAATTTCTTTCATAAGTGTTCTGTAGTTTTTAGAGTACAGTCTTTTATATCTTTCATTAGTTTTATTCCTAGAGCCCAAACATCCATTGACACTTGAATAGATAAAGAACATGTGAGAGAGAGAGATACATTGATGATAGATAGACAGATGTATTTAGATAGATATATAGATGATATAGATAGAGATATATAATGGAATATTACTCAGCCACAAAGAATAAGATCTTTTCATTTCCAACAGCATGGATGGAGCTGGAGTGTATTATGGTAAGTGAAATAAGTTACTCAGAAAAAGACAAACAGTATGATTTCACTCATATGTAGAATTTAAGAAATGAAACAGATGAGGGGCGCCTGGGTGGCTCAGTGGGTTAAGCCGCTGCCTTCAGCTCAGGTCATGATCTCAGGGTCCTGGGATCGAGCCCCGCATCGGGCTCTCTGCTCAGCAGGGAGCCTGCTTCCCTCTCTCTCTCTCTCTCTGCCTGCCTCTCCATCTACTTGTGATTTCTCTCTGTCAAATAAATAAATAAAATCTTAAAAAAAAATGAAACAGATGAACCTGGGGAGGGAAGAGAGAGAGGTAAACCAAAGAACAGTCTCTTAACTATACAGGAAATACTGAGAGTTACTGGAGGGGAGGTAGTTGGGGCAGTGGGATAAATAGGTGATGGGTATTAAGGAAGGTACTTGTGATGATCACTGGGTGTTACATATAAGTGATGAATCACAATTCTACTCCTGAAACTAATGTTACATTTATGTTAACTAACTGGAGTTTGAATAAAAACTTGAAAACAAACATACGAAAACGGGAAATTTCAACATCTCACATTCAATTATAAGAAGAACAACCAGTTCCCAATTACCCTAGGGGTGACACCCACTCAGAGCTGGGTTCCAATAACATAAATAACCTGGGTTCCAATAACACTACAGATAGCAAGCATAGCCCATAAGAGACAGAAAGTCACTGTAGGTGAATGCAGTAAAGGGAAAAATGACTTAGAGACAACATCAAGGTGTAAGCAAAACACATAGGATACTCTCCTAAAGTTTCAGGTTCTGATGAACAGAGGAGACTGCACTGAAAAGCACTCCAAGAACTCTTCCTCATAGTCACTACTTCCAAGAGCAGATGATATAGCTCACTTTCTTAACACAAAGAAACAGACATAGAGAAGTAGACAAAATGAAGAAACAGATAAATTTATCCCTAATGAAAGAAAAGAACAGAGCCAGAGGCCAAGATTTAAGCAAAAAAAGATAAAAGTAACATGGCTGAAAGAGAATTCACAGCAATTATCTTAAGAATACTCACTGAACTTAAGACTGGAAGACATTATTGAGAGCCTAAAAAGAGAGTAATGAGTAACATAGCACAGATAAAGAGGTCAATAAACAAAATGAAAAACAGGCTTGATGGAATGAAGAGCAAAATGGAAGAAACAGAGGAGTGAATTAATGACCGAGAAGATAGAGTAATGGAACCTATTGAAGCTGAACAAAAGAGAGAAAAAAGATGTATGCAAAATAAGAACAGACTTAAGAAACTCAGTAACTCCATCAAATGTATAACATTCACATTATAGGTGCCCAGAAGAGGAAGGGAGAGAAAAGGGAGCAGAAAATGTGTTTGAAGAAATAATAGCTGAAAACTTCCCTACTCTGGAGAAGAAATATACATCCAGATCCAAGAGGCATAGAGAAATCTCATCAAAATCAACAAGGCAGACCTACACCAAAACATCTTTTAAATAGACTGACAAAATATACTGATAAAGAAACAAAAATAAAGGCATCAAGATAAAAGAAGTTAATAACTTACAAGGGAAAGCTCATGAAGCTAGCTGGAGATTTTTCAACAGAAACTTTGCAAGCCCGAAGAGCTTAAATCTTGGCCTCTGGCTCTGTTCTTTTCTTTCATTAGGGATAAATTTATCTGTTTCTTCATTTTGTCTACTTCTCTATGTCTGTTTCTTTGTGTTAAGAAAGTGATTTATTCAAAGCACTGAGTGGGAAAAAGATAGCATTCACAATAGAAGGACAGATAAAGAGTTTCCCAGAAGAGTGAAACATAAAGGAGTTCACAACCTCTATATCAAGCTGCAAGAAATATGAAATGGGATTCTTTGAGTGGAAAGGAGAGACCAAAATTGACAGTATAAAAGTAGGAAACACAAAAGAAGTGAATAATTCTATTAAAAATCAGTCAAGGGACTCATAAGATATAAGAAATACCAAATAACGTATATCAAAAGTGTGGGGAGGAGAGGACGAAAGATTGGTTAAAACTTGAATGACATCAGTTTAATATAGCCTGATATATGCAGAAAGGGTTATATGCAAACCTAATGGTTAACATATATCAAAACACACTAATAAATGTACAAAGAATAAAGAGAAATAATTCAAATATATCACTAAAGAAAACCAGCAAGCCATGAAATAGGTTAAGACCAGAAAGGATCAGAAAAAAATCTGCAGAAACAATCACCAAAACAGTAATAGGATGTCAATAAATACATATCTATCAATAATGACTTTGAATATAAATGGAATAAAGTTCCTTATCAAAAGATGTAGGTGACAGAATAGCCACAACAAAACAAAACAGCAATAAAAAACAAACACAAACAAAGAAAAAACAAGACCCATAAATATGCTGCCTACAAGAGTCTCATTTCAGACCTAAAGATACCTACAAATTAAAAGTGAGGGAATACAGATGCATCTATCAGTCAAAAGAACACTGAAGTGCCCCTTTCTGCCTCCAAGAGGTCATTGTGCCCATAAAAACAAACAAACAAACAAAAAAACACCTTGCAGAAAACTGAGGGGTGGGGAGAGAAGCAAGTTCTGAAGTTTACCCTTGACTGCACTCACCCTACAGAAGATGGAATCATGGATATTGCCAATTTTGAGCAGTTTCTTCAAGAGAGAATCAAAGTGAATGGGATAGTTGGGGATCTTGGTGGAGGGGTTGCAACCATTGAAAGGATCAAGAGCAAGATTATCATAACTTCTGTGGTGACTTTTTCCAAAAGGTGTTTGAAATATCTCAAGAAAAAAATAACTGAATAATAATTTACATGATTGGTTGTATGTAGTTGCTAACAGTAAAGAACACTACAAATTGCATTACTTACAGATTAACTAGATGAGTAAGACAATGAAGATGATGACAAGGAAAATATATAGATATAGATATAGATATAGATATAGATATAGATATAGATATCTACTTGTGTGGCTTAGTCAGTTGGGCATCTGCCTTTGGCTCAGGTCATGGTCTCAGGGTCCTGAGCTTGAATCCCACATTGGGTTTCTTGTTCCAGTGGGGGGGGGCTGTTTCTCCCTCTTACTCTGCCTGCCATTCCCCCTGCTTGTGTGCTCTCTCTTTTTCTGTTTCAAATATATAATAAATAAGATCTTCAGAATAATAACTTGTTTATCTGAAATATTTTGTATGACTTCTTGAATAAAACATGGGAACCCAAATCGTGGTTTCCCTTATATCTCTGCAGTGTGGATTGAACACAAAATTGAAAATCATAGTGAAAGGGCTTCACTTCGGCTGTCATTCACTTATTTGTAATTATTTTCTTTTCCTGCTTGAAAATTTTAGTTATTGTGGTAATAATACCAAAACAGAAGTAAGCTCCTTCAAAGGAACTGCCAGGAATTTGACTTGAGCAGGTGCTTAAGTGTGTGGAGATGTGTTCCCTTCAGATAGTAATTAGTTTACTTCAAAAAGTGTGACAGTTTTACCTCGTGATTTACTTTTTATTTTTTTTTTTCCTGGTGTTTTTCTCAAAGATTCAGGTTTACAAACATCAAGACTCCTAATTCACTGAAAGCAACAAGTGACTTCTTTGAGGTTCTCTTCTTGCAGGAAAATGGAAATGTCGATAAAAATGCAGGATTCTGTGTTAATTCAATTTTTGATTATAAAGTATTTGATGAACACAATTATTATATATGTTAATTCTTTTCCTTCCTATACAAATAAAACACTCTTTTGTGTTGATGCATATTTTATTATCCTCTCCCCCAGAAAATAGTTTGGAGAGAAGTTATAAGTCCCAGGTTTTAAATTGAGTACAAGTGCACAAAAATGAATTTATAAATAATCACTGTTGCTACAACTCTTTGCAGCAAGCTATCACTTTGGCCCCCAGTAGGGGGAGCTGGAGATGAGTAGTAGTAGAGCAGTTAGAACTGGATATCTGAGCATCTCCCCAGGATTGGAGCCTTTTCATAGGGGTAGGGCACAAAGAAGTGATTGAGAGACTGTAAACACTGAGGAGATGAGAAAAAAAAAAAAATGTTGACATGCCCGGAGAATTGTGACTTCTGTGCAATTTAGGCCATGGCTGGATTTAATGTCATTTCATTCTACAAACTGACATTAAGCAGGACCAGACTAAGAGTGGGATTTTCTTGCCTTTTATGCAGAGGCTAGAGATCTGTGAAAAGTTATTAAGTTACAAAGATGTCATTGCTGCCAACTGAAAATTCAGATTATCTCTGAGTGACTTTGGAAAGGGACCTTGATGCATTATGGTGCCTTGTTAAAATCTAAACAATTCTCAGAAATGTCTATATTATCTTAAAACTAAAGCGTATAAATTCATGTTATTAAATAGTCTGTCCACAGCTAATTTCTGTGCCTGAAATTCTTGGTCTCTGCTGGTTGCTCAGCTAGAAATTACATTTTCAACCCTTTCTTTGCTCCCATTTAACATTTGGTGCTCCCTGGACTGAATTTAATATGTTGAATCTTTGTAATTTCATTTGTGGTAAAGACTCTAGCATTTTCCATTTCTATACAAATGTACTTTTAAAAGATTTTATTTATTTATTCATGACAGAGAGAGAGTGAGGCAGAGATAGAGGGAGAAGCAGGCTCTTTGTTGAGCAGGGACCCAAACGTGGGACTCAATCACAGGACCCCAGGACCATGACCTGAGCTGAAGGCAGATGCTTAAGCATCTGAGCCACCCATTTTCCTGAAAGAAGAGAACCCCAAATTTCTTGAAGCAGAATTCTTTCCATGTTTTTCCACCTCCACAGATGGAAAAGTTTATTTCTTTCCAGTGTAAAAGAGGCATCAGCTGGTCTTTGGCACTGTCCCTTACCATGATCATTAACTCTGTTAGTAAGTCCCTTACCATGATCATTAACTCTGTTAGTAAGTTTATGGCCTGGGTTATGGCCTGGGTTTTCAAATTGTACATTTGTTTACTGATGTTCAACTGCAATGATTCTTAATTTGGTTGTAAAAGATTAACCCAGGGCTAAAATTAGCATATAAGGTTTTCCTTAAACTGCTCCCAGATTTTAAAACTTATACTAAAATTAAAACATGAGCATCTAGGTGGCTCAGTCAGTCAAGTGTCTAGCTCTTGATTTTGGCTCAGGTCATGGTTTCAGGGTCATGAGATTGAACCTTGCATTGGTTCAATCAAGGTTCTCTCTCTCCCTCTCCCTTTGCCCCTCCCCCTTGCTTGCAGGTTCTCTCTCTCTCTCTCTCTCAAAAACAAACAAACAAACAAAAAATAATTGAAACTCACCAATAAAATAAAAAAATGCTGGAGGAACAATACTTGTATCAGACCAAATAGACTTTATTTATTTTTTTTAAAAGATTTTATTTATTTATTTGACAGAGAGAGATCACAAGTAGACAGAGAGGCAGGCAGAGAGAGAGAGAGAAGCAGGCTCCCTGCTGAGCAGAGAGCCCGATGTGGGACTCGATCCCAGGACCCTGAGATCATGACCCGAGCCGAAGGCAGCGGCTTAACCCACTGAGCCACCCAGGCACCCCCAGACCAAATAGACTTTAAAACAAAAACTTTGCAAGAGACAAACAAGGACACTTTATAATAATAAAGAGAACTATCTAACAAGAAGATATGACAATTATAAATATTAATGTATCTAACAGAAGATCACTCAAATGCATTAACCATTACTAATAAACATAAAAGAACTGATTGATATCAATAAAATAATAGTAGGGAACTAAAACACCCCACTAACATCAATGAACAGATCATCTAAACAGAACACCAATAAGGAAATAATTGCTTTGAATGACACACTGGACCAGAAGGATTTAACAGATATATCCAGAACATACAATCCTTAAACAGCATAATATGCATCCTTTTAAAGTGTGCATGGAACATTTTACAGAATTGATCACATATTAGCCAATAAAACAAGCTTCAACAAATTCAAGATTGAATTCATACCATCCATCTTTTCTGACCACAACGTATTGAATGTAGAAGTCAAACACAATAAGAAATCAGGAAAGAATACAAATACATGGAGGTTAAATAACACACTACTAAACAATGAGTGTATCAAGAAGGAAATAAAAAAAAGAAATAAAAAATACATGGGAATGAATGAAAATGAAAACACAATGGTCCAAAATGACTGGTGCAGCAAAAGCAGCTTTAATAGAGATGTATACAAATACAGGTGTACCTCAAGGATCAAGAAATATCTCAAATAAACAACTTACCTTTACACCTGATGGAGTTAGAAAACAACAACAACAACAAAACTGAAACCAGTAGAAGGAAGGAAATAACATGGAGTATAGCAGGAAAAAATGGTATAGCAACTAAAAAATAATAATAGATCAATGAAGCATCTCCTGATGTTTCTTTAAAAAAATCAATAAAATAGAAAAACATCTAATAAAATAGAAAAAACAATAAAATAGAAAATAAGAGAAATGACTCTAGTAAATAAAATCAGAAAAAGAGAAGTAACAACCAATCCTAATGAAATACAAACAATTAAAAGGGAATATTATAAATATATGCCAAAAAATTGGACAGCCTAGTAGAAAGGGATTAAATTTCAGGGAACATATAAACTACCAAAACTACAGCGGGAAGAAATAAAATCTTAACAGAACCACCAAAAAAAGTGAATAAGTAATTTTAAAAAACCTCCCAATAATCGGCATTCCAGGACAAAATGGCGTCACAGATGAATCCCATGAAATGCTTAAAGAAGAAGTAATACCTATTATTCTCAAAATATTCCAAAAATTAGAAAAGGAAGATAAACTTTCAAATTCTATGAGTGCAGCATTATCCGGATGCCAAGACCATATAAAGACCACTAAAAAAGAGAACTATAGGCCAATATCCTTGATAAACAAAGATCTGAAAATCCTCCATAAAATACCTGCAAAACTAATTCAAGAATACATTAAAAAATCATTTAGCACAACCAAATGGGATTTATTCCACAGTTTTAAGGGTATTTCTGTATTTGCAAGTCAATCAATATGACACATCACACCAATAAGAGAAAAGATAACAACCATATGATGACTTCAATAAATGTAGAAAAAGCATCAACAAAGTACAACATCATTTATAATAAAAACCTTCAATAAAGTAGATTTATAGGGAGATATCTTGTCATAATAAAGGCCATGTACAAAAAACCTACAGTTAATATCATCCTCAATGGGGAAAAAAACCTGAATCTTTCCCTCTATGGTGAGGATCAAAACAGGGATGTACACTCTCAGAACTTTTATTCAACATAGTACTGGAAGTCCTAGCCTTAGCAATCAGACAACAAAAAGAAAAGGCATCCTAATCAACAAGGAAGAAAACAAATCTTCATTATTTGCAGATGACATGATACAATACATGAAAACCTGAATGACTACACCAAAAAAATTTAGAAGCGATAAATGGTGAGGAGAGGGGCAAGATGGTGGAGAAGTAGGAGATCCTGTTTCAACCTGTCCCATAGTGAGCTAATTATCTACCAGAACACTCTGAACACCCATGAAATCAGTCTGAGATGTAGGATTATACACTTGTGAATATGGGGGAAGAAGATGCCAGTTTACAGGTAAAGCAGAGTGGGAATGATCGGACTGATATCGGAAGATAAACTAAAAGGGGAGGGAGCTGCCAGAAGTGACCCACTGGAAAGTAGTACCTCAATATGAGAGCGGCCTGTGATTGGGGACCAGCACTAACTCAGAGTCTGGTTAAAAGCACTCAACAAACAGAAAAATATCTCAAGGAGCAACTGGTGGAATCAGGCTGTTATCAGCACAAGCCTAAGCCCATGGACCCAGGACAGTCACTGCTGGTGACCACCATGCCAGAGAGAGTGCAGCAAAGCCTCCAGGACGTGGTGCCTGGGCCCTCAACTTTCAGCTGCTTGCAACACGCTGCTAGGCTCAATTCCCACCAGTGAGTATGAGAGAGTCTAGTGTGGATGCCAGCCAGCACTCTCTAGAACCACAGCCTTTTGCACTCTGCAGGTACACTGTGCAACTGGGGCCTGAAATGAGCACCCCACCATACCCTGAGAGAGCTCCATGCAGGTGCTAGCCAGTGGTCTCTAGGACCAGCTAAGAGTCTGAACACTCCCAGCCAGGGCTTGAAAATCTCAGTGCACTATCTTTGGTGGGTATCTCTCCAGTGTTCTGGACCCCAGACAGCAGTCCTGGCAAATGAAGCCATTGGAAGCAGGCCCCCTGGATCAATATTGCTCACAATTTTAGTAGCACGGAGGCACAGAGACAAGTGGGAGCTTTTTGGGCAACCCCAGAAATGGTGCCAGGGGATGTGCACTGCCTGTGGAAGGTTGCATGGCTCAGCAGCACAGCAAAGTTTGCATAGGGGGAGTCTGTGTGTTCTGAACCACCCAGAGGGGAGCAGACCGAGGTTTCTCTCTGATGTGGAGGTCTGGGTGTAGTTTGCTTTCCACTAAACCTCAGAAAAGCTGCAAAAAGGCACCAAAGAACAATAGCCCCCCAAAACAAAAGTCTGAGAAACTGGTTTCCTCAGACCCAAGCCCCTTGATAGGGAGCAGGAAGACTCAACCCAAGCAAGACTGACAGAAAAATAATGTGGCAGGTTCCTCCCCCAGAAAGCCAGCCAAAATAATAAGACAACAACTACCACAGGGTCCTCATAAAACTGTAAAACCCCAATATCAGATGAAAAGAATATATTAAGCTCCAGGTATTTCCCTAAAACCTGTATATTCCATAGATACAACTTTTATTTTTAATTCATTCACACGATTCTCATTCTTTTTAACTTTTTTAACCTATTTACCATTACAACAAGAGCTTCAATACAACAAATTCCATAATAACCTTTTATTTTGAACTTTTTTCATATATAAATGTATATATATATTTGTGATTTTCTATATTTTAAAATATACATATAGATATAAGCTTCAAGGTAATCCTCTTTCCTAATCAATACTACCCTATATATAAAGGAGTTTTAATCCCCCTTTATCTTTGGAAAGTTGAGTCCTTTAACAAAGATATCAAGATACACCCAGGAAGAATCAAAATAATCTTCCTTGTCCATGCTAAGAATTTATAACCACCCTTCCATCTTTTTCTTCTGTCAGTGTTTCTGTGTATTTGTTTCTCTTCTGGTATTATATAAATCTTATACGTGGGTATCATTTTTTTCTGGGTTCTTTTTTGTTGTTGTTATTTACTTTTGTTGGTCTTTTTGTTTGTATACCTTATAAGTCTTACCTTTTAGACCCATTTTATCTAAGTATTCTCTCTTTTTTTCCTGTCTCTCTCTTTCTCTGTCTCTTTTTTTTTCCTTTTTTCCTTTTTTTTTTTTTTTTTTTTTGGTGGTGACTTCCAATCACTTAGAAGCATTCCAGGGTGAACATTGCCTGGATCACAGTTGATATATTCAGCTACATATACCCTCAATCACCTCTTACCAAAATGACTAGGAAGAGGAATGCCCAATAGAAGAAAAATTCAGAGACTGTGCCCTCTCCATCAGAGCTATTGGATATGGCATAAACAGTATGTTGGAAAGGGATTTCAGGGTTATAATTATCCAGGCAATGGCTGGGTGGGAGAAAACCATTAATAATAATGTGGAATTGATTAAGGTAGAAGTGAAAGTTGCCCGAGAAGAGTTCAAAATGCTATCAATGAGATCCAATTTAATCTAAATTCTCCAACAGCCAGTGTAACCGAGGGAAAAGATAGAATTAGTGATCCAGAGGACAAACTAATAGAGAAAAAGGATCAGGAGGAAGCCTGAAACAATCAGCATAAAAGCCATGAAAACAGAATTAGGGAAATAAATGACACCATGAAGCATTCCAACGTCAGAATTAATAGAATCCCTGAGAGGGAGGAGAAGGAAAGAAGACTAGAAGATATAGTTGAACAAGTTCTCCATGAAAATTTTCCCAATCTGGTGAATGGAACCAGCATTCGTGTCCTAGAAGCAGAAAGGTTACCCTCCAAGATCATAGAATCTAGAAAGACCTCCAGACACCTGATTGTTAAACTGATGAATCATAATTTAGACAGGAGCTCTTGAAAGCAGCTAGGAGGAAGAGATTCCTTAGGTACAGAGGAAGGTCCATCAGAATAATACCAGATATGTCCACAGAAGCCTGGCAAGGCAGAAAGGGCTGGCAAGATGTTTTCTGGGCACTAAATGAGAAGAACATGCAGCCAATAATACTTTATCCAGCAAAGCTGACATTGAAAATGTATGGAGGGATAAAGAGCTTCCAATACTGGCAAGATTTAAAAGAATATGTGACCACCAAGCTTGCACTACAGAAATATTAAAGGAGGTTCTATAAAAGAGGAAGAAGAAAAACAAACAAACAAAACAAGAGTGTCATAGAACAGGAATTTACAGAGACAATGTATAAAAACAAGTACTTCACATACATCATGATGCCAATGAAAAGTATCTTTCAATAATTACTTTAAATGTGAATGGCCAAAACACTCCCATAAAAAAGCACAGGGTTGCAGATTGGATAAATCGACAGGATCCATCCATGTGCTATCTACAAGAGATATATTTGGAACCTAAGGATACATCCAGATTGAAAGTAAAGGGATGGAGAAACATCTTTCATGTGAATGGGCCTCAAAAGAAAGCTGAGATAGAGATTCTCTTTTCAGATAAATTAGATTTTAAACTAAAGAATGCAGTCAGAGTTAAAGAAGGACACTACCTCATTCTTAAAGGGTCTATCCAACAAGAAGATCTAGCAATTGTAAATATTTATGCCCCCCATATGGGAGTAGCCAACTACATGAGGCAACTGTTAATCAAAATAATGAGCCAGTTTTATATGAATACTTTAAAAGTAGGGAGCCCTAACATGCTACTCTCAGTAATAGATCATCCGAGCAGAAAATCAATAAAGAAACAAGAGCATTGAATGACACATTGGACCAGATGAACCTCATAGATATATACAGAACATTCCACCCTAAAACAACATAATACTCATTCTTCTTGAGTGCACATGGAACTTTCTCCAGAATAGACCACATACTGGGTCACAAATCGGGGCTCAACCAATACCAAAAGGTTGAGATTATTCCTTGCATATTCTCAGACAACAATGCATTGAAACTGGAACTCAACCACAAGAAAAAGTTTGGAAGGAATACAAACACTTGGAAGCTAAAGACCACTTTGCATAAGGATGTTTGGAGAAACCAGGAAATCAAAGAACTTAAACAATTCATGGAAACCAATGAGAATGAAGACATATCAGTCCAAAACCTATGGGATACGGCAAAGGCAGTCCTAAAGGGGAAATACATAGCCATCCAAGGCTCACTCAAAAAAATTGAAAAATCCCTAATACACCAGCTCTCTTTACACCTTAAAGAACTGGAGAATCAACAACAAATTAAGCCACTCCCACACACAAGGAGGGAAATAAGATTAGAGCAGAGATCAATGAAACAGAAACTAGAGATACAGTAGAACACATCAATAAAACTAGAAGATAGTTTTTTTAAAGAATCAGTAAGATCGATAAACCCTTGGCCAAACTAATCCAAAAGAAAAGAGAGAAGGTCCAAATTAATAAAATTATGAATGAAAAAGGAGAGATCACGACTAACACCAAGGGAATAGAAACAATCATCAGAAATTATTATCAAGAATTATATGTCAGTAAGCCAAGCAACTTAGATGAAATGGATGCATTCCTGGAAAACTAGAATCTTCAAAAACTGAATCAGGAAGAAACGGACAACCTGAATAGACTGAGATCTAGTAACAAATTTGAAGCAGTGATCAAAAAGCTCCCAGAAAACAAGAGCCCAGGACCTGATGGATTCCCTGGGTAATTCTACCAAACATTTGAAGAAGAAATAACACCTATTCTCCTGAAGTTGTTTCAAAAAATAGAAACAGAAGGAAAATTTCCAGACTTTTTTAATGAATCCAGCATTACCCTGTTCCCCACCAAAAAGGAGAATTTCAGAGTCAAGATGGCGGAGAAGTAGCAGGCTAAGACTACTTCAGCTAGCCGGAGATCAGCTAGATAGCTTATCTAAAGATTGCAAACACCTGAAAATCCATCGGCAGATCGAAGAGAAGAAGAACAGCAATTCTGGAAACAGAAAAACAACCACTTTCTGAAAGGTAGGACCAGCGGAGAAGTGAATCCAAAGCGACGGGAAGATAGACCCCGGGGGGAGGGGCCGGCTCCCGGCAAGCGGCGGAGCAATGGCGCACAAAATCAGGACTTTTAAAAGTCTGTTCCGCTGAGGGACATCGCTCCAGAGGCTAAACCGGGGCGAAGCCCACGTGGGGTCAGCATGGCCTCAGGTCCCGCAGGGTCACAGATGGATCGGGGGTGTCTGAGTGTCGCAGAGCTTGCGGGTATTGGAATGGGAAAGCCGGCTACAGAGACAGAGCCGACAGTAAGATCACAGCTAGGTGTTACCTTGAACCGGTCGCAGGCTCGGTGAGCTCGGAGTGCGGCCGGAGGTCAGGCAGACAGGAGTAACTGGGCGCTGTTCTCTGAGGGCGCACTGAGGAGTGGGTCCCTGGGCTCTCTGCTCCTCCGGGCCGGAGACCAGGAGGCCGCCATTTGTATTCCCCGTCCTCCGGAACTCTACGGAAAGAGCTCAGGGAACAAAAGCTCCTGAAAGCAAACCCGAGCGGATTACTCAACCCGGCCCCTGATAAGGGCGGTGCAATTCCGCCTGGGGCAAAGACACTTGAGAATCACTACAACAGGCCCCTCCCCCAGAAGATCAACAAGAAATCCAGCCGAGACCAAGTTCACCTACCAAGGAGTGCGGTTTCAATACCAAAGAGAGCAGCAGAATTCCAGAGGAAGAGAAAGCAAAGCACGGAACTCATGGCTTTTTCCCTATGATTTTTTTTAGTCTTGCAGTTAATTTGATTTTTTTCTTTTTCATTTTTTGTTTTTTTTCTCGCCTTCTGGTTAAATTTTTTTTTAACTTTTACCTTTTACTTTTTTAACGTTTTTTAACTAGTATATCTAATATATATATTTTTTCTTTTTTATATTTTTCTTATTTGTTTTCTTTTTTAAATTCTTTTCTTTTCTTTTTTGTTTCTTTTTTCTTTATTTTTTTTTCTTTCTTCCTTTTTGAACCTCTTTTTATCCCCTTTCTCCCCCCTCACGATTTCGGATCTCTTCTAATTTGGTTAAAGCATATTTTCCTGGGGTTGTTGCCACCCTTTTAGTATTTTACTTGCTCCTTCATATACTCTTATCTGGACAAAATGACAAGACGGAAAAATTCAACACAAAAAAAAGAACAAGAGGCAGTACAGAAGGCTAGGGACCTAATCAATACAGACATTGGTAATATGTCAGATCTAGAGTTCAGAATGACAATTCTCAAGGTTCTAGCCGGGCTCGAAAAAGGCATGGAAGATATTAGAGAAACCCTCTCAAGAGTAATAAAAGCCCTTTCTGGAGAAATAAAAGAACTAAAATCTAACCAAGTTGAAATGAAAAAAGCAATTAATGAGGTGCAATCAAAAATGGAGGCTCTCACTGCTAGGATAAATGAGGCAGAAGAAATAATTAGTGATATAAAAGACCAAATGATAGAGTATAAAAAAGCTGAGCAAAAGAGGGACAAACAGCTACTGGACCACGAGGGGAGAATTCGAGAGATAAGTGGCACCATAAGATGAAACAACATTAGAATAATTGGGATTCCAGAAGAAGAAGAAAGAGAGAGGGGAGCAGAAGGTATACTGGAGAGAATTATTGGGGAGAATTTCCCCAATATGGCAAAGGGAACAAGCATCAAAATTCAGGAGGTTCAGAGAACGCCCCTCAAAATCAATAAGAACAGGCCCACACCCCGTCACCTAATAGTAAAATTTACAAGTCTCAGTGACAAAGAGAAACTCCTGAAAGCAGCCCGGGAAAAGAAGTCTGTAACATACAATGGTAAAAATATTAGATTGGCAGCTGACTTATCCACAGAGACCTGGAAGGCCAGAAAGAGCTGGCATGATATTTTCAGAGCACTAAACGAGAAAAACATGCAGCCAAGAATACTATATCCAGCTAGGCTATCATTGAAAATAGAAGGAGAGATTAAAAGCTTCCAGGACAAACAAAAACTGAAAGAAATTGCAAACACCAAACCAGCTCTACAGGAAATATTGAAAGGGGTCCTCTAAGCAAAGAGAGAGCCTACAAGTGGTAGATCAGAAAGGAACAGAGTCCATATACAGTAACAGTCACCTTACAGACAATACAATGGCACTAAATTCATATCTCTCAATAGTTACCCTGAATGTTAATGGGCTAAATGCCCCTGTCAAAAGACACAGGCTATCAGAATGGATAAAAAAACAAAACCCATCTATATGTTGCCTCCAAGAAACTCATTTTAAGCCCGAAGACACCTCCAGATTAAAAGTGAGGGGGTGGAAAAGAATTTACCATGCTAATGGACATCAGAAGAAAGCAGGAGTGGCAATCCTTATATCAGATCAATTCTATTTTAAGCCAAAGACTATAATAAGAGATGAGGAAGGACACTATATCATATTCAAAGGGTCTGTCCAACAAGAAGATTTAACAATTTTAAATATCTATGCCCCCAACGTGGGAGCAGCCAACTATATAAACCAATTAATAACAAAATCAAAGAAAGACATCAACAATAATACAATAATAGTAGGGGACTTTAACACTCCCTTCACTGAAATGGATAGATCATCCAAGCAAAAGATCAGCAAGGAAATAAAGGCCTTAAACTACACACTGGACCAGATGTACATCACAGATATATTCAGAACATTTCATCCCAAACCAACAGAATACACATTCTTCTCTAGTGCACACGGAACATTCTCCAGAATAGATCACATCCTCGGTCCTAAATCAGGACTCAACCGGTATCAAAAATTGGGATCATTCCCTGCATATTTTCAGACCACAATGCTCTAAAGCTAGAACTCAAACACAAAAGGAAGTTTGGAAAGAACCCAAATACATGGAGACTAAACAGCATCCTTCTAAAGCATGAATGGGTCAACCGGGAAATTAAAGAAGAATTGAAAAAAATCATGGAAACAAATGATAATGAAAATACAACGGTTCAAAATCTGTGGGACACAACAAAGGCAGTCCTGAGAGGAAAATATATAGCGGTTCAAGCCTTTCTCAAGAAACAAGAAAGGTCTCAGGTACACAACCTAACCCTACACCTAAAGGAGCTGGAGAAAGAACAAGAAAGAAACCCTAAGCCTAGCAGGAGAAGAGAAATCATAAAGATCAGAGCAGAAATCAATGAAACAGAAACCAAAAAACAATAGAACAAATTAATGAAACTAGGATCTGGTTCTTTGAAAGAATTAATAAAATTGATAAACCCCTGGCCCGACTTATCAAAAAGAAAAGAGAAAGGACCCAAATAAATAAAATCATGAATGAAAGAGGAGAGATCACAACTAACACCAAAGAAATACAAAGTATTATAAGAACATACTATGAGCAACTCTACGCCAATAAATTTGACAATCTGGAAGAAATGGATGCATTCCTAGAAACATATAAACTACCACAACTGAACCAGGAAGAAATAGAAAGCCTGAACAGACCCATAACCAGTAAGGAGATTGAAACAGTCATTAAAAATCTCCAAACATTTCTTGAATGGATTATTTGTTCTTTGGGTGTTGAGTTTGCTAAGTTCTTTATAGATTCTGGACCATAAGTGACTCTTAATCTCACAAAACAAACTGAGGGTTGCTGGGGGGAGGGGATTTGGGAGAAGGGGGTGGGATTATGGACATTGGAGAGGGTATGTGCTTTGGTGAGTGCTGTGAAGTGTGTAAACCTGGTGATTCAAAGATCTGTACCCCTGGGGATAAAAACATATGTTTATAAAAATTACAAAAAAATAAAAAATTTAAAAAAACAATAAATTAATAAAAAAAAAAATCTCCAAACAAACAAAAGCCCAGGGCCAGACGGCTTCCCAGGGGAATTCTACCCAACATTTAAAGAAGAACTAATTCCTATTCTCCTGAAACTGTTCCACAAAATAGAAATGGAAGGAAAACTTCCAAACTCATTTTATGAAGCCAGCATCACCTTGATCCCAAAACCAGACAAGGATCCCATCAAAAAAGAGAGCTATAGACCAATATCCTTGATGAACACAGATGCGAAAATACTCAACAAAATACTAGCCAATAGGATTCAATAGTACTTTAAAAGGATTATTCACCACGACCAAGTGGGATTTATTCCAGGGCTGCAAGGTTGGTTCAACATCCGCAAATCAGTCAATGTGATACAACAAATCAACAAAAGAAAGAACAAAGAACCATATGATACTCTCAATAGATGCTGAAAAAGCATTTGACAAAGTACAGCATCCCTTCCTGATCAAAACTCTTCAAAGTGTAGGGATAGAGGGCACATACCTCAATATCATCAAAGCCATCTATGAAAAACCCACCGCAAATATCATTCTCAATGGAGAAAAACTGAAAGCTTTTCCTCTAAGGTCAGGAACACGGAATGGATGTCCATTATCACCACTGCTATTCAACATAGTACTAGAGGTCCTAGCCTCAGCAATCAGACAACAAAAGGAAATTAAAGGCATCCAAATCGGCAAAGAAGAAGTCAAATTATCACTCTTCGCAGATGATATGATACTATATGTGGAAAACCCAAAAGACTCCACTCCAAAACTGCTAGAACTTATACAGGAATTCAGTAAAGTGTCAGGATATAAAATCAATGCACAGAAATCACTTGCATTCTCTACACCAACAGCAAGACAGAAGAAAGAGAAATTAAGGAGTCAATCCCATTTACAATTGCACCCAATACCATAAGATACCTAGGAATAAACCTAACCAAAGAGGCACAGAATCTATACTCAGAAAACTATAAAGTACTCATGAAAGAAATTGAGGAAGACACAAAGAAATGGAAAAATGTTCCATGATCCTGGATTGGAAGAATAAATATTGTGAAAATGTCTATGCTACCTAAAGCAATCTACACATTTAATGCAATTCCTATCAAAGTACCATCCATCTTTTTCAAAGAAATGGAACAAATAATTCTAAAATTTATATGGAACCAGAAAAGACCTCGAATAGCCAAAGGGATATTGAAAAAGAAAGCCAACGTTTGTGGCATCACAATTCCGGACTTCAAGCTCTATTACAAAGCTGTCATCATCAAGACAGCATGGTACTGGCCCAAAAACAGACACATAGATCAATGGAACAGAATAGAGAGCCCAGAAATAGACCCTCAACTCTACAGTCAACTAATATTCGACAATGCAGGAAAGAATGTCCAATGGAAAAAAGACAGCCTCTTCAATAAATGGTGCTGGGAAAATTGGACAGCCACATGTAGAAAAATGAAATTGGACCATTTCCTTACACCACACACAAAAATAGACTCAAAATGGTTGAAGGACCTCAATGTGCGAAAGGAATCCATGAAAATCCTTGAGGAGAACACAGGCAGCAACGTCTTCGACCTCAGCCGCAGCAACATCTTCCTAGGAACAACACCAAAGGCAAGGGAAGCAAGGGCAAAAATGAACTATTGGGATTTCATCAAGATCAAAAGCTTTTGCACAGCAAAGGAAACAGTTAACAAAATCAAAAGACAACTGATAGAATGGGAGAAGATATTTGCAAACGACATATCAGATAAAGGACTAGTGTCCAGAATCTATAAAGAACTTAGCAAACTCAACACCCAAAGAACAAATAATCCAATCAAGAAATGGGCAGAGGACATGAACAGACATTTCTGCAAAGAAGACATCCAGATGGCCAACAGACACATGAAAAAGTGCGCCATATCACTCGGCATCAGGGAAATACAAATCAAAACCACAATGAGATATCACCTCACACCAGTCAGAATGGCTAAAATAAACAAGTCAGGAAATGACAGATGCTGGCGAGGATGCGGAGAAAGGGGAACCCTCTTACACTGTTGGTGGGAATGCAAGCTGGTGCAGCCACTCTGGAAAACAGCATGGAGGTTTCTCAAAATGTTGAAAATAGAACTGCGCTATGACCCAGCAATTGCACTACTGGGTATTTACCCTAAAGATACAAACGTAGTGATCCAAAGGGGCACGTGCACCCGAATATTTATAGCAGCAATGTCCACAATAGCCAAACTATGGAAAGAACCTAGATGTCCATCAACAGATGAATGGATCAAGAAGATGTGGTATATATACACAATGGAATACTATGCAGCCATCAAAAGTAATGAAATCTTGCCATTTGCAACAACATGGATGGAACTAGAGCGTATCATGCTTAGCAAAATAAGTCAAGCAGAGAAAGACAACTATCATATGATCTCCCTGATATGAGGAAGTGGTGATGCAACATGGGGGCTTAAGTGGGTAGGAGAAGAATAAATGAAACAAGATGGGATTGGGAGGGAGACAAACCATAAGTGACTCTTAATCTCACAAAACAAACTGAGGGTTGCTGGGGGAAGGGGGTTTGGGAGAAGGGGGTGGGATTATGGACATTGGGGAGGGTATGTGCTTTGGTGAGTGCTGTGAAGTGTGTAAACCTGGTGATTCACAGACCTGTACCCCTGGAGATAAAAATATATGTTTATAAAAAATAAAAAATTAAAAAAAACATAAGACAAATTCAAAAAAAAAAAGGAGAATTTCAGAACAATATCCCTGATGAATATGGATGCCAAGATTCTCAAAAAGATCCTAGGTAACAGGATCCAACAGTACATAAAAAGATTATCCATCATGACCAGGTTTGATTTATCCATGGGATGCAAGAGTGGTTCAACACTCACAAATCAATCAATGTGATATAACAAATCAATAAGGGAAGCAAGAAGAACAATATGATCCTCTCAATGGATGCTGAAAAAGCATTTGACAACATAACTGCATCCATTCCTGATTAAAATGCTTCAAAGTTTAGGGATAGAGGGAACATTCCTCAATTCCATAAAATCTATCTATGAAAAACCCACAGCAAATATCATTCTCAATGGGGAGAAGCTGATAGACTTCCTGTGGAGATCAGGAACACCACAAGGATGTCCACTCTCGCCTCTCTTGTTCAACATAGTACTATAAGTTCTAACAACAGCAATCAGACAACAAAAAGAAACATAAGGTATTCAAATTGGCATAGAAAAAATAAAACTCTCTCTCTTTGCAGATGACATGATACTTTATATGGAAAACTCAAAAGACTCCACCCCCAAACTACTAGAACTCATACAGCAATTCAGTAATGTGGCAGGATACAAAATCAATGTACAGAAATCAGTTGCTTGCTTATACACTAACAATGAAAATACAAATACGAAATTAAATAATCAATTCCATTTACTATAACACCAAGAACCATAAGATACCTGGGAATAAACCTAACCAAAGAGGTAAAGGATCTGTACTTGAGGAACTATAGAACACTCATGAAAGAAATTGAAGAAGTCACAAAAGGATGGAAGACATTCCATGCTCATGGGATGGAAGAATAAACAGTGTTAAAATGTCTATACTGCCTAGAGCCACCTATATTTTCAATGCCATGCTGTTCAAAATTCCACCAGCATTTTTCAAAGTGCTGGAACAAACCATCCTAAAATTTGTATGGAACCAGAAGAGACCCTGAATTTCTAAGGAAATGTTGAAAAAGAAAAAAAAAAAAAACTGGAGGCATAATGTTGCCTGATTTCAAGCTTTACTACAAAGCTGTGAGCATCAAGATAGCATGGTACTGGAACAAAAACAGACACATAGACCAGTGGAATATAGTAGAGAGCCCAGATATTTTGCTCACTTTGAAAAATCTTTTTAAAGATAATTTTAGTTCATAGGAAGTTGCAACAATAGTACATAAAGGCCCTGCATATTTTTTACCTGGTTTTTCACAATGGTTACAACTTGCATAACTATGGTACAATATCAAAAGCAGATAATTTACTTTGAGTATATGTGTGTGTGTCACTCTGTGAGGTTTTATAACATGTATTGATTTAAACACTACCACAATCAAGTTTCAGAACTATTTTGTCACTGCACAGTCTCCCTCTTTTTACCCTATTCAAATTATTCCAAACTTGTTCACACATCACACTATACTGCCACCTTGAAACCATTACTGCTTTTTCCATATTACTGTCTTTCTCATTTTGAAACTGTTAAATAAATGAGATTATAGGACATATAGACATTTGAAGGTGATTTCTCACTCTATTACATTTCCCTGGAGATCTACTCAAATTGTTACATGTATCAGCAATATATTTATTATTATTATTATTATTATTATTATTATTATTATTATTATTTAGTGAGTAGCATTCCATGGCACGGATGCATGGCAGGTTTTTCTTTAACTACCCGCATTTTGTAGGGAATTTTGGTTTGGGGCTCTTACAAATAAAGGTGATATAAATACTAACATTAAGATATGTTGAGAGGGCACCTGGGTGCCTCAGTCATTAAACATCTGTCTTAAGCTCAGGTCGTGATCCTGGGATCAAACCCTGCATCAGGCTCCCTGCTCAGTGGGGAACCTGCATCTCCCTCTCCATCTGCCTGCTGCTCCCCCAGGCTTGTGCTCCCTCTTGTCATCTATCTCCCTCTGTAAAATAAATAAAATATTAAAAAAAATTTGTGGGTGGACATAAATTTTGGTATCACTAGTATAAATGCTCATGAGTATTATTATTTGGATCAAATACTAAATGAATCATTTTTTAAAAGAAACTGGTGAATATTTTCCAGAATAATCATATCACTTTATATCCCACAAGTAATATATGAGACATCAAGTCTCTGTATATTATCAGATAATTTAGTATTATTGCAACTTTTTGTTCCTGCTATTCTAACAACTTTTGTGATATTTCTACAATAATTTACACTTGTGTACATGTGATCAGCAGTGGGTGATGTATGGGATTGTTGAGTCACTATATTTTACACCTGAAACCAATATAACACTGTATATTTATTTACTCAAATTAAAACAAAATTTCTAAAAAGCTTCTGCATGGCAAAATGGATAGCCTACTCCACAAGAGAAAAATATTTGCAAATCATATATATAATAAGGTGTTAATAACAATGTACAAAGTACTCATACAACTGCATAACAAATTTTAAAATCTCCTTAAAAATGGGCAGATAAAGGAAATAGACTTTTTTTTCCCCCACAGGAAGACATTGAAAGGCCAACAGTTTCATGAAAATATTTTCAGCATCACTAATTTTAAGAGAAATGCAAATCAAAAATCACAGTGAGATATGACCTCACAATTGTTAAAATAGAATTATCAAAATGACAAGGGATGAATTCTGAGAATGTGAAGAAAAAGGAAGGCTTGTGCACTCGTGGTGGGAATGTAAATTGTGCAGCCACTGTGGGAAGTAATATGGAAATTTCAAAAATATATAAAATAGAACTATGATATCATCCAGTAACTTCACTTCTGGGTTTTTTTTTTAAGATTTTATTTATTTATTTGACAGACAGAGATCATAAGCAGGCAGAACAGCAGGCAGAGAGAGAGAGAGAGAGTAGGAAACAGGCTTCCCACAGAGCAGAGAGCCCAACATGGGGCTTGGTCCCAGGACCCCAAGATCATGACCTGAGCTGAAGGTGGATGCTTTAATCCACTGAGCTACCCAGGTGCCCCTCACTTCTGGGCTCCTATCTAAAGAAAATAAAAACATTCACTTGAAAAGATACATTTGCCTCCATGTTTATTGCATTATTATTTACAAAAGCCAAGATATGGAAACAACCTTAGTTTCTATTAATAGATGAATGTTTAAGAAAATGTGATATATACACACATAATAATATATAAATTACTTAAATATACATAAATATTTAAACATTCCTTATATATACTTATGTTCTTATAAAAATAAGTGTATTTAGCCATTACAAAGTGAGGAAATCCTGCCATCTGTGGTAACATAGATGGACTTTGAGAGAATTATGCTAAATGAAATATGTCAAACAGAAGAAGGTAAATACTATGTAATCTCACTTGTATGTGGAATAGAAATAAAACCTCATAGATACAGAGAACAGATTGGTAGTTTCCAGGGGGAGAGGGTAGAAAGCAGGCAAAATGGCTAGAGTCAAAAGGTACAAGCTTATACAATAAATAAGTCTTGGGAATTCAATGTACTGCCTTATAACTATAGTTAATACTGTATTGCATATTTTAAGGTTGCTAAATGAGTACACTTTAAAAGTCCTCATTACATGCTTAGTGAAATATGTTAGACTGAGAAACACAAATACTATATGATTTCAGTCATACGTAGAATCTAAGAAACAAATAAAAACTAGAATCAAGCATATACATACAGAGAACACAGTGATGGTTGCCAGAGTGAAAAGAGATGGAGGGATGGGCAAAATGGTGAGGGGGAGTGGGTGACATAGGCCTTCAGTTATGGAATAAATAAGGCATGGAAATAAAAGGTGTAGAATAGGGAATATGGTTAATAATATTGTAATAGTGTTGTATGGTTACAGATGGTAGCTACACTTGTGGGCATGGCATAATGTATAGGTGTTGAATCACTATGTTGTACACCTGAAACTAATGCAATGAGATGTGTCAACTGTACTCAAAAAAATTTTAAATAGTAGTTAAAAATAGAAATAGCATATGATCCAGTGTTTCCATTAAAGGATACTCCTTCAACACACACACATACACACATACACACACACACACACACACAAAACACTAATTCAAAAAGATTAAAAAGAAAAAAAGTTTTTACCACAAAAAGCAAATTATTTAACTATGTATGTTCGTAGTTGTTATGTAGACTTAGTGTGATGATCATTTTGCAATATGTACAAATACTGAATCACTATGTTGTAATACTGAAAATAATTATGTCAATATTACCATAATACATGGTAAAATGTTTTTATATGATAAAATGCATATGTAAATACCATAAAATAAATATGCAAATACCATAATATATGTGGTAAAATATTTATATAATAAACTGAAACTACAAACAAAAATAGTTTTTAAAGACTGAAAGAAAAAGAAATTTATTTTAATTTTTTAATGGCCATTTCTTTTTTCTTTCAGAGTTTATTACATTGTATGTATCATTTTGGCTACTTTGCATATTTTATCCAAGTGGAATAATACAAATAGATACAATTTTTAATAAATTTATTTCCCATGACATTTATGAATTTATTTATGCTTCTAGGAAATTTGTTGTGGTTTCTCTGAGATTTACTACATAGATCATAATGTCATCTGCAACTAAGAAAGTTACATTTATTTATTTATTTTTAATCTGTATACCTTTTATTACTTGTACTACTTACTGTTTTGGCTAGAAATTCCAGTACTGTGTTAGAGAGTGGTTACGATGGACATACTTGCTTTGACACCAATCTCAGGAGGAAAACATTTACTCTTTCACTTTAAGTACAATGTTCATTGTGAGTTTTTGTATATGTTGAAGTTCTCCTTGTTTTCTTAGAGTTCTTATGGATGTGTTCTGTATTTTCTTAAATGATATATCTATATCTATATCTATAGATGTGATGTATATATATATGCTATATAGATATAGAGATATATAAAGCTGATAATTTAGTGTTTATCACAAAGAAAAATGAAAAAAATATAAAGTGAAATATCATTCCACCATGAGGAAGAAGGACATCTTACCACTTGTGACAACATGGGTGGAACTTGATCACATTAAGAAAAGTCAGAGAGATAAAGACAGGTAATGTGTAATATCAGTTACATGGGAAATTTTTAAAAAGCCATACTAATAAAACAAAGAGTAAATGGTCATTAACAGGGAATGGAGGCTAGAGGCATGGGACGTGTGGTTTAATACTACAAACTTGAAATAAAAAAGTAATAAACCCTAGAGATTTAATTTACAATTTAATGACTACAAACTGCAATATAGTATTATAATCATCAAATTTGCTAAGGGACTAAAATTTAATTCTCCCAAACACTAAAAAGAAAAGATAATCATTTAATGTGATAGACATGCTTATTATTGCTACAATGGCAATCATATTACAATATATAAAGTTATCAAAATAATATGTTGCACACCTAAAATGTATATAATGTTATATGTCAAATACATTTCCATAAAAATGAATATACAATTTAAGAAAATATTAGGGAATAAAATTCAGCAATTTTGAAAAACATCTGGACACTATAAAAATGTGTAGTTTGTTCTAGTGACAAAAGTCTTATTCAAATTTGAATATCAAATAATGCAATACATCACATTAATAAATAAAAAGAAAAAATCACATAATGATATCAATGCATACAAAAAACATCATTTGAGAAAATACAGAACACATCCATAAGAACTCTCAGAAAACAAGGAGACCTTCAACATATACAAAAACTCACAATGAACATTGTACTTAAAGTGAAAGAGTAAATGTTTTCCTCCTGAGATTGGTGTTAAAGCAAGTATGTCCATCGTAACCACTCTCTAACACAGTACTGGAATTTCTAGCCAAAACAGTAAGTAGTACAAGTAATAAAAGGTATACAGATTAAAAATAAATAAATAAATGTAACTTTCTTAGTTGCAGATGACATTATGATCTATGTAGTAAATCTCAGAGAAACCACAACAAATTTCCTAGAAGCATAAATAAATTCATAAATGTCATGGGAAATAAATTTATTAAAAATCGTATCTATTTGTATTATTTATAACAGTCAAATTATGGAGGTAGCCCAAGTTTCCATTGATAGATGAATGTATAAAGAAGTTGTGATATATATAGTAGAATAGGTATTAACTCTCCTTTAAATGTATGTTAGATGATGCCTGGGTGGCTCAGTTGGTTAGGTTAGCACCTTCAGCTCAGGTCATCATCCTGAAGTCCCAGGAAGGAGTCTGGCATTAGGCTCCCTGCTCAGCAGGGAGTCTGCTTTTCCCAATGACCATCCCCACTCTCATGCATGCTCCCTCCCCCTCTCTCTATCTTATTCTCTCTCTCAAATAAATAAATAAAATCTTTAAAAAGAGCTATTTGTTTGTTCTCTATAGTTGAGTCCAACTCTTAATTGGTCTTTTTCTTTTTTGCCCTATTGCTCATTAAATTTTGTTTTTTAACTTCCAGATATGAGTGAAATCATGTGGTATTTGTCTTTCTCTGAATGACCCATTTCACTTAGCATTATACTATCTAGGTTCATGCATATTGTTGCAAATAGCTAGATCCCATTCCTTTTCATGGGTGAGTAATATTACTGTATATATATATATATATATATATGGCCTTTGTTATGTTGAAGTGTGATCCCTATGATCCTGCTTTTTTGAGGGGTCTTATCATGAAAGGATGTTATGCTTTATCAAATTTTTTATGCATCTATTGAAATGATCATATAGATTTTATCTTTTCTCTTATGGATGTGATGCATTGCATGGACTCCTTTGAAAATACTGAGCCACCCATGAATCCCATCAATAAATGCCACTTGAATGTAGTGTATGAGTTTTTTTATCTATTGTTGGGTTCAGTTTGCGAATATTTTCTGGAGTATTTTTGCATCTATGTTAATCAGATATATTGGCATCTAGTTGTCTTATTTGGTAGTGTCTTCACCTGATTTTGGTATAAGCATAAGGCAGACTTTATAGAATAAATTTTTATTTATTTATTTTTTTCCCAGTATTCCAAGATTCATTGTTTATGCACCACACCCAGTGTTCCATGCAAACCGTGCCCTCCATAGTACCCATTACCAGGATCATCCCACCCCCACTCCCCTCCAAAACCCTCAGTTTGTTTCTCAGAGTCCACAGTCTCTCATAAATGCTTATTATTTTTGTTGCTCTTTTCAAAAATCAAGTTCCTAGTTTCATTGACCCATTCTGTTTTTAAGTTTGTCTTTCTTTCTTTCTTTCTTTCTTTCTTTCTTTCTTTCTTTCTTTCTTTCTTTCTTTTTCTGCTCTATTTTTATTCCTTATACTGGTTTTTGGTGTTTTTGTTCTTTTTCAAGCTCCTTTAGGTGTAAGGTTGACTTTTTGTAATTGTGTTAGGTTAGTCATGATACAATACATCATTAGTTTTTGATGTTGTGTTCCAAGACTCATTGTTTACATATAATACCCAGTGCTCAATGCAGCACTTGCCCTCCTTAACACCCACCACCAGACTCACCCAAACCTTCACCTCTCCCTTCTAAAACCCTCAGCCTGTTTCTCAGGGTCCACAGTCCCTCATGGTTCGTCTCCCCCTTCAATTCCCCCCACCCTTCATTTTTCCCTTCCTTTTAATGTTCTCCATGTTATTCCTTATGTTCCACAAATAAGTGAAGCTATATGATAATTGACTTTCTCTGCTTGACTTATTTCATTCAGCATAATCTCCAATCCCATTCATGTTGATGTGAAAGTTGGATATACATCCTTTTTGATTGCCGAGTAATATTCCATTGTATATAAGGACCACATCCTCTTTATCAATTTGCCTACTGAAGGGCATATCAACTATTTCCACAATTTGGCTATTGTGGACATTGTTGCTATGAATATTGGAGTATATATTTCCCTTCTTTTCACAACATATGTATCTTTGGAGTAAATACCCAGTAGTGTAATTACTGGGTCAAATGGTAGCTTTATTTCCAATTTTTTGAGGAATCTCCAAACTGCTTTCCAAAGTGGCTTCACCAACTTACATTCCCACCAACAGTGTAAGAGGATTCCCCTTTCTCCACATCCTCTCCAACATTTGTTCTTTCTTATCTTATTAATTTTTGCCATTCTAACTTGTGTAAGGTGGTTTTGATTTTTTCTTTGAATTTTTTTAAGATTCTTGAGGTAGGCCTGTATATCTATAAAATGCCATTTCAGAACAATTTCTGCTGCATCCCAAAGGTTTTGAATATTTATGTTTTCAATTTTTTTGTCTCCTTTTTTTTTACAAGGGAGTGATTTTTTTTATTTCTTTTACTTTTTTATTTTTTATTTTTTAGATTTTTTTTAATTTTTATCAGCGTAACAGTATTCATTATTTTTGCACCACAACCAGTGCTCCATGCAATCCGTGCCCTCTCCAATACCCAACACCTGGATCCTCCAACCTCCCACCCCCCCGCCCCTTCAAACACCTCAGATTCTTTTTCAGAGTCCATAGTCTCTCATGGTTCAACTCCCTTTCCAATTTCCCTCAACTCCCTTCTCCTCTCCACCTGCCCTTGTCCTCCATGCTATTTGTTATGCTCCACAAATAAGTGAAACCATATGATAATTGACTCTCTCTGTTTGAATTATTTCACTCAGCATAATCTCTTCCAGTCTACAAAAGTTGGTATTCATCCTTTCTGATGGAGGCATAATACTTCATCATGTATATGGACTACATCTTCCTTATCCATTTGTCCATTGAAGGGCATCTTGGTTCTTTCCACAGTTTGGTGACCGTGGCCATTGCTGCTATAAATATTGGGGTACAGATGGCCATTCTTTTCACTACATCTGTATCTTTGGGGTCAATACCCAGTAGTGCAATGGCAGGGTCATAGGGAAGCTCTATTTTTAATTTATTGAGGAATCTCCACACTGTTCTCCAAAGTGGCTGCACCAACTTGCTTTCCCACAAACAGTGTAAGAGGGTTCCCTGTTCTCCACATCCTCTCCAACACATATTGTTTCCTGTCTGGCTAATTTTGGCCATTCTAACTGGTGTCAGGTGGTATCTCAATGTGGTTTTAATTTGAATCTCCCTAATGGCTGTTGAACCTTTTTTTCATGTGTTTGATAGCCATTTGTATGTCTTCACTGGAGAAGTATCTGTTCATATCGTCTGCCCATTTTTTTTAATATGATTGTCTGTTTTGTGTGTGTTGAGTTTGAGGAGTTCTTTATAGATCCTGGATATCAACCTTTTGTCTGTACTGTCATTTGCAAATATCTTCTTCCATTCTGTGGGTTGCCTCTTTGTTGTTTTTTTGTTTGTTTGGTTGGTTGGTTGGTTTTGACTGTTTCCTTTGCTGTGCAGAAGGTTTTGATTTTGATGAAGTCTCAAAAGTTCACCTTTGCTTTTGTTTCCTTTGCCTTTGGAGACATACTTTGAAAGAAGTTGCTGTGGCTGATATTGAAGAGGTTACTACCTATGTTCTCCTCTAGGATTCTGATGGATTCCTGTCTCACGTTGAGGACTTTTATCCATTTTGAGTTTATCTTTGTGTACGGTGTAAGAAAATGGTCGAGCTTCATTCTTCTACATATAGCTGGCCAGTTTTCCCAGCACCATTTATTGAACGGACAGTCTTTTTTAAACTCTATATTTTTTCCTGTTTTGTCAAAGATTAATTGACCATAGAGTTGAGGGTCCATATCTGGGCTCTCTACTCTGTTCCACTGATCTATGTGTCTGTTACGCCTGTACCATGCTGTCTTGGTGATCACAGCTTTGTAGTAAAGCTTGAAATCAGGTAACGTGATGCCCCCTGTTTTGTTTTTGTTTTTCAACATTTCCTTAGTGATTCGGGGTCTCTTCTGATTCCATACAAATTTTAGGATTATTTGCTCCAGCTCTTCAAGAAATACCAGTGGAATTTTGATCAGAATGGCGTTAAAAGAATAGATTGCTCTAGGCACTATAGACATTTTAACAATGTTTATTCTTCTGATCCAGGAGCATGGAATGGTATTCCATCTTTTTATATCTTCTTCAATTTCTTTCATGAGTTTTCTGTAGTTCCTCGAGTACAGATCCTTTACCACTTTGGTTAGGTTTATTCCCAGGTATCTTATGGTTGGTTCTTGGTGCTATAGTAAATGGAATCAATTATCTTATTTCCCTTTCTGTAATTTCATTGTTAGTGTATAAGAAAGCCACTGATTTCTGGATGTTGGCTTTGTATCCTGCCACATTACTGAATTGCTGTATGAGTTCTAGTAGTTTGGGTGTGGAGTCTATTGGGTTTTCCATGTAAAGAATGATGTCATCTGCAAAGAGAGAGAGTTTGACTTCTTCATTGCCAATTTGGATACCTTGTATTTCTCTTTGTTGTCTGATTGCTGTTGCTAGGACTTCTAATACTATGTTGAACAAGAGGGGTGAGAATGGCATCCTTGTCATGTTCCTGATCTCAACGGGAAGGCTGCAAGCTTTTTCACCATTGAGGATGATATTTGCTTTGGGTCTTTCATAGATAGATTTGATGAAGGTCAGGAATGTTCCCTCTATCCCTATACTTTGAAGCATTTTAATCATGAATGGATGCTGGATTTTGTCAAATGCTTTTTCGGCATCAATCGAGAGGACCACGTGGTTCTTCTCTCTTCTCTTATTGATTTGTTCTATCACATTGATTGATTTGCAAATGTTGAACCATCCTTACAGTCCAGCGATGAATCCCACCTGGTCATGGTGGATAATCTTTTTAATCTGCTGTTGGATCCTGTTTGCTAGGATCTTGTTGAGAATCTTAGCATCCATATTCATCAGTGATATTGGACTGAAATTCTCCTTTTAGGTAGGGCCTTTGCCTGGTTTGGGGATCAGGGTAATGCTGGCTTCATAGAAAGAGTCAGAAAGTTTTCCTTCTGCTTCAATTTTTTTTTAAAGATTTTATTTATTTATTTGACAGACAGAGATTACAACTAGGCAGAGAGGCAGGCAGAGAGAGAGAGAGAGAGAGAGAGAGAGGAGGAAGCAGGCTCCCCGCAGAGCAGAGAGCCCGATGCGGGGCTCGATCCCAGGACCCTGGGATCATGACCTGAGCTGAAGGCAGAGGCTTTAACCCACTGAGCCACCCAGGCGCCCCTGCTTCATTTTTTTTTTTTGAAACAACTTCAGGAGAATAGGTGTTATTTCTTCTTTGGATATTTGGTAGAATTCCCCAGAGAATCCAACTGGTCCTGGGCTCTTCTTTTTGGGGGCGTTTTTGATCACTGCTTCAATCTCGTTACTAGATATCGGTCTATTCAGGTTGTCAATTTCTTCCTGGTTCAATTTTGGGAGTTTATAGTTTTCCAGGAATGCATCCATTTCATCTAGGTTTCTTAGCTTATTGCCATATAACTGTTGATAAAAACTTCTGACTATTGTTTCTACTTCCTTGGTATTCGTTGTGATCTCTCCCTTTTCATTCAAAATTTTATGAATTTGGTCTTTCTCTCTTTTCTTTTGGATTAGTGCGGCCAATGGTTTATCGATCTTATTGATTCTTTCAAAAAACCAGCTTCTAGTTTCATTGATACATTCTACTGTATCTCTGGTTTCTACCTCATTGATCTCAGCTCTAATCTTGATGATTTCCCTTTTTATGTGTGGAGGTGGTTTGATTTGTTGTTGATTCTCCAGTTCTTTAAGGCATAGAGACAGCTGGTGTATTCTGGATTTTTCAAGTTTTGAGAGAGGATTGGATGGCTATGTATTTCCCTCTTAGGACCGCCTTTGCTGTATCCCATAGGTTTTGGACTGAAGTGTCTTCATTCTCATTGGTTTCCATGAATTGTTTCAGTTCTTCTTCGATCTCCTGGTTTATACAAGCATTCTTAAGCAAGGTGGTCTTTAGCTTCCAGGAGACTGATTTCCTTCGGAAATTTTCCTTGTGATTGAGCTCCAGTTTCAAAGCATTGTGATCTGAGAATATGCAGGGAAGAATCTCAGTCTTTTGGTATTGGTTCGCTCCTGTTTTGTGACCCAGTATATGGTCTATTCTGGAGAAGGTTCCATGTTCACTTGAGAAGAATAAGTAGTCTATTGTTTGAGGGTAAAATGTTCTGTATATATCTATGAGGTCTATCTGGTCCAATGTGTCATTCAATGCTCTTGTTTCTTTACTGATTTTCTGCTTTAATGACCTGTCTATTTCTGAGAGAGACGTTTTAAGATCTCCAACGATTAGTGTATTCATATCAATATGACTCTTTATCTTGATTAACTGTTTTCTTATGAAATTAGCTGCTCCCATTTGGGGGCATAGATATTTACAATTGTTAGATCATCTTGGTGGATAATCTCTTTAAGAATGATGTAGTGTCCTTCTGTATCTCTCACTACAGTCTTTAGTTTAAAATCTAATTTATCTGATATGAGAATCACTACCCCGGTCTTCTTTTGAGGCCCATTGGCATGAAATATGCTTCTCCATCCCTTCACTTTCAGTCTGTGTGTATCTTTAGGTTCAAATGGGTCCCTTGTAGACAACATATGGATGGGTCCTGTCGTTTTATCTAATCTGCAACCCTGTGCCATTTTATGGGCACATTTAGGCCAATCACATTGAGAATGATTATTGATAGATACGTTTTTATTGATATTGTGTTACCTTTGAAGTCTTTCTGTAGATTGTCACTATATTTCTGTTCAATGCTATTCTTAAGATTTTTTTCCTCTTTTATAGTACCCTTAATATTTCCTGCATTTTCAGCTTGGTGGTTGCATACTCTTTTAAGCCTTGCCTGTCTTGGAAACTCTTTATCTCTCCATCCATTTTGACTGTCATTCTTGCTGGATAAAGTATTCTTGGCTGCATGTTCTTCTCATTTAGTGCCCTGAATATATCTTGCCAGCCCTTTCTGGCTTGCCAGGTCTCTGGGGACAGGTCTGACGTTGTTCTTTTGGGCTTTCCTCTGTAAGTAAGGAGCCTCTTTGTCCAGCGACTTTCAAGAGATTATATGTACAGTTATGATTCCTCAATTTGACTATCAGGTGCCTTGCTGTTTTTCTGGAATCTATAATCTTGGGTGGAGACCTTTCAGCCTCTAGTACATGAACACTGGTTCCATTCGCGAGATTCAGAAATTTTTCATGAAGAAATTGTTCCACTATATATTCTAGACTTCTTTCTTTCTCCTCCCCTTCAGGGATTCCAATAATTCTGACGTTGGAATGTTTCATTGTATCATTTATTTCCTGATTTTGTTTTCATGCCTTCTAAGCTGTTTGTTCCAGGCTTCCTCCTGAACCTTTCTATTTGTTTTTCCTCCAGATCACTAATTCTATCTTCTGTCTCAGTTACCCTAGCTTTGAGAGAATTTATATTAGAATGGAACTCGTTGAGAGCATTGTGAACCTCTTCCCTAGTAGCTTTCAGCTCAGCCCTAACATTGTGAACATCTTCCCTGGTTGCTTTCAGTTTGGCCCTAATCAATTCCATTTGGTCATCCATGGCTTTCTCCAACCTAGCTATTGCCTGGATAATTGTTAGCCTGAATTCTCTCTCCAACATATTGTCTATGTTGATAGCCATTAGCTCTGTTGCAGAAGGTCCATCCTCTGTATTTTTCTTCTGTTGGGCATTCCTCCTCGTCATTTTGGTGAGAGATGACTGAACAGATGTAGCTGGATGCATCGACTGTGGCGCAGTTAAGGTGCACCCTGGATCGCTTCTAAGCAATCAGGATTCCCCACGCAAATGAGAGAAAAAAGAAAAGAAAAAGAAAAAAGATAGAGAGAGAAAGACAGGAAAAAAAGGGTAGATAAAAAAGAAGGTTCAACCCAAATCGGCCCCAAGGTAAGATTTAGGAAGTACACAAACAAAAACAAACAACAAAAAGACTGATAAAAGTATATGTCAAGAGAGAAAAAATACATATATATACATATATATATTTATATATAGGCAAATAAAGGAAGAACCTCGTCCAAAAAAACCCCAAGTATAAGATTTATATACTATCAGGACAAACACAAAAACACAGAAACACTGGCAGAAGAAAAAGATGGGAGAGTGATAATAAATTCTCAGTGTGGGCGAGGAAGGTTGTTTTGATTCTTCCTGCATGTATGTTGATATCTTTGTTAAAGGACTCAACTTTCCTACGATAAAGGGGGATTAAAAATTGTTTTACCTATAGGGGTAGCATTGATGGGGAAAGGGGATTACCTTGAAGTTTAACTCTATGTGCATATTAGAAAATAAAAATAAAAAAGAAATAAACCAGACTAAACTAAACTAAAATTAAAAAAATAAAATAAAATAATAGAATTGCAAAAGAAAAACACAGGTGTATGAATCAAAAAGTTCAGGATAGAAGGTTATTATGGAATTTGATGGACTGGACAGCTCACTGTGATGGTAAATAGGTTAAAAATTATATATATATATATATATATATATATATATATAAATGAACCAGTATAGTGGAAACGAGTTAAAAATAAAAGTTGTCCTATGAAGTAGTGGTGGTTGTTCTCTTGTAGTCTTTTTTTTTTTTTCTTTCCTGGTTGGTTTTCTGGGGGAGGGGCCCACCACATAGGTTTTCAGTCAATGATGTTCCCTGAGTTAAGTCTTCCCACCCCCCTTAAGGGGGTGGGCTCTGAGGAAACCGGTTTTTTCAGGCTTTTGTTCTCTGGAGGTTTTTATGTTTGTTCACTTTTTTTTTTTTTTCTTGCCTTGACTGCTTTTGATGGTTTTTGTAGGTTTAGAGGAAAGCAAACTGCACCCTGACCTCCCTCGGAGAGAGAAGCCTCAGTCTGGCTGCAGAGCCCAAATAAATTCCCCCTTCTGCTGGCAGAGCAGGTTCCGAGTTGCCGTCCCTGGGGACGCAGGATCTTCTGTTTGTACCCCAAACCACCGCAGCGGTGGCTCTCTGGGCAGCTCCAGACTGCCAGAGAGGTTCCAAGCAGTGATCGCAGGCTGAGATTTTCCTGCTGGCCCAGGCTGGGTGTGCCTGGTCTTCCTGGGTCTAAGAGCACGGGGCTTGTGCACACCTCTCTCAGGGGAGTGTGTGGGGCGCGTGCCTGTGTGTCAGGCTCTGGTGGAATAGTGTGGGTCTAAGAGCATGGGGGGATGGGGGGGCATGTCTCAGGCTCTGTAGCACCTGCTCTCTGGCTCTGGAACCTCTGCCTTCTGGTGAGGCTCCCAGCCCCTCACAGGAGTCATACCCCAGGCGATCTCAGGCATGCTGGCGGCTCAGGACTAAGACCTGGTTTCTCTGCCACACTCTCTCTGGCTTAGTGCCAGGGAAGGCTGTCCTGGGTCCGGGTACTTAAGCCCCTATTCCTAGCCTCTCCTATTCCCGCAATTTCCCCCTACTATCCTTTGCTCTCTTTGAGTGCTTTCAACCAGTCTCCAAGTTAATGCTGGTCCCCAGATGCAGGGCACTCGTGGATTGGGGTATTACTTTCCAATTGGTTGCCTCTGGTGGCTCCCTCACTCTTTTTTTTATCTTCTGATATCAGTCCGAAGTTTCCACTGCACTTTACCTTCCCACTGGCGTCTTCTGCCCCTGTAGAGATCCAGATGTGTATAATTCTGATCTCAGGCTGTTTTCATGGGTGATCGGAATTCCTTGGTAGGTAATCATCTCACTTTAGGGTACAGGTTGAAAAGGCACCTCCTCCTACTTCCCCGCCATCCTGTCTCTTCCCTTTTTGTCTCCATTTTTAAAAATTTCTTTTATTTCCTGGATGACCTATTCATTGTCTAGAAGCATGTTAATTGATCTCCATGTATTTGTGTTCGTTCTGCATTTTTTCATCTGTTTAATTTTAGGTTTTATAGCACTGTAATTAGAACATGTATGCAATGATTTAATCTTTTCTTAATTTTTTGCAACTTGTTTTGTTACCTAATATTGGATGTGTTCTGTACAATATTCCATGCGCTCTTGAAAATAATGTTTATTCTGCTATTTTAGGATGGAATGTTCCAAATACATCTGTTAAATCTATCTAGTCCAAAATATAATTCAAAAGTATTGCTTTCTTTGTTTAATTCTATTTGGATGATCTGTCCATTGATGTAAGTAGGATGCTAAAGTCCCATACTATTATTGTACTACTATCAATTACTTAATTTATGTTTATTATAAACTGCTTTAAGAATGTGTCTACTTTTTGGTAAAGTGCAAAAATATTTACAAATGTCACATGTTCTTGGACTGTCTTCTTTATGATTCTATAGTGTCCTTTTCTGTCTCTTGTTATAGTCTATTTTGAAATATATTCTGTTTGATATGTGTATTGCTACCCAGGCTTTAGTTTCCCATATATTTGCATGATCTTCTTTACAACTTCACTTTATATCTGCAAATATGTTTAGGTCTGAAATTGGTCTCTTGTATGCAGCATATAGATGGGTCTTATTTTTTATTCATTCTGACACCCTATGTACTGTGTCTGGAACATTTAATACATTTACATTCAAAGTAATCATTGATAGGTATATATTTACTGCCATTTTGTTACTTATTTTATGGTTGTATTTGTCATTTTTCTCCATTCCTTTCTTCTCTTGCTCTCTTCTCTCATGATTAGTTTGCTTTCTTTAGGAATATACTTGGATTTCTTCCTCTTTGTTCCCTGCATATCTATTACCGGTTTTTGTTTTGTCATTACCAGTACTTTTATATGTAATATCTTTTATCTTTAGCATCCTACATTAAGTTAATGATCACTTAAGTTTCAACCTTTTGTTTTTTCTACCCCACCACATTTTAGGTATATAGTGCCAGCCTTTTATTTTGTGAGTTGTTTGACTGATTGCTACAGGTATACTTATGTTTACTACTTTTGTCCTTCCTACTTTCCTTACTCTTGCTTATGGTCTTTCCTTTCCACTCGTAACATTCCCTTTAACATTTTTTGTAGACCTGGTTTACTGGTGATGAAATCCTTTAACTTTTTTTTCCCCCCAGGAAGCCTTTTATCTCTACTTTTATTCTTATTGATGGCCTTGTTGGATAGAGTATTCTTACCTGCAGATTTTTTCTTCTCAACACATTGAGTATAACATGCTACTCTTTTCTGGCCTATAATGTATCTACTGACAAATCAACTGATAATCTTACGAGGTTTCCCTTTAATGTAACTGCTTTCTATTCTCTTGCTTCTTTTAAAATTCTCTATCATTTTTTTTGCCACCTTAACCACTATGTATCTTTATATGGGTTTCTTTGAGTTGTTTTTTTGGGGGATCTCTGTGCCTCCTGGATCTAGAATTATTATTCTCCCTATTGGGAAGTTTTCAGTTATTATTTCTTTAAATAATTTTTCTGCCCCATTTTCTTTCTGATTTCTTTTTGGGATCCCTATAATGTGAGTGTTATTATGATTGATGATGTCACTGAGTTCCTTAAATCTTTCTCATTTTGCAAAATGTTTTTCTTTCACCTGCTCAGCTTGATTACTCTGTCCTCCAGGCTGCTCTTGCATTCTATTCCTTCATATGGTCTACTATTCATACCATCAACTGTATCTTTAATTTCACTTTTGTGTTCTTCATCACTGATTGGTTCTTTTTGAAATTTTATTGTTAAAGTTTTCACGGATGTCCTCTACTCTTTTCTTAAGTCTAATGAGTATGTTTGTAAACATTGCTTTAAATTTTCTATCAGTCATATTACTTATCTCTGTTCAGCCTATGACTCTTATGATTTTTCCTGTTCTTTTAATTAAGATATATTATTTTGTGTCTTCATTTTATCTAACTATCTGTTTCTTTGTGTTAGGAAAGATGGCTACATCACCTGCACTTGAAGGAAATGGCCTTATGAAAAAGTTCCATAGTGCACTGCTGTGCATTGTCCCCTCCTCACTAGAGCCTGACACTTCAGGGGTGTCTCTTATGTGTGAATCAGGCATCCTGATGTTGTGGCTACACTTTTTTTTTTTTTTTTCTGGCCAGTCATCTACAATTTCTCTTTGCCTGTTATGAGCAGTGTTTGGTACCTATAGTGATAATGGGTCAGTTTAGGGACACATATCCTGAGTTAACTGAAACTAGGTATTTGTTAGACATGCAGTAGGACCAAACTGCTTTCCTTGGTTTGTACCCTGATAAGATTTCAGTGGTGGGTGGGGCTGCATTTAGACCAGTAGTCTGCCTCCAAGCTACTATTGGGGCCTTCCTCTGACTGGAGCTTGTGGTTATTTTTCTCTCTCTGGGGGCAGGTGTCGCTTTGTAGTGGTGATGACCACTGTAAAAGCTGTTTGCACACCGCCAGCCTCTGACACTGCCCCATATGGATTCTCAGTAATAGAGTATCAGAGAGGGTAAATCTGTTGAAACACAATGCAGTGGGGGTGATGCATCAGCCAAAGGTGGTAACAAGCTTTGAGCATTGCTGGTCCTCTATGGGAGGGACCCTGCAACAAGGAGTTCATCAGGATCCTCAGAGTTCATCAGGATCATCAGAAGCACAGTGCAGAAAGAGCAGTGAAGTGGGGTGGAAATGCTAGAAAGCTTTACATAATAATATCTGTCCCTGGTTGGTGGGCCTTGTAGCCCTAGGATTAAGGCATCTGTCTGGATCACTGAACTGATGGAAGCACAGTGCCTGGGGCCAGGTGGCAGTACTAGTAAGTTAGGTAAGGAGTCCCATAATTGGCCTTGTGTTTACAACTGGGAAGCAGTGGAAAGAAAACAGTGCCTGCTGATACCTTTGTTCCTGAAGGAGAACCCTAGAAATGTCTGTCCTTCCAGGATAAACACTGGTATTAGTAAAAATTTACCCTCTCCGATGCTTCAGGCACCATTCAGACTGCTGCTTCTATTCTGTACCTCCACAGGCTGTTTGTTGTGTTTCTATGGGTTGGGCCTCAATTTTCTCTCATGCCCCCTTTCTTTCATAGCAATGACCAGTTTTTTTTCAATTTCCAGGTTTTAGGTTCCACTGACTTTAAGAACTTATGATGTTTGACACCTCTTGTTTTCAAAGACAAATCTTATGGTGTTTTGTCTTCCCCATGTATTCTCCACAGTGTGGGGTTCAGTTTCTTTCCCTCCTTCATTCCTTTGCCCACCCTCCTTTCTGATAATAGTCCCATAAGTTTGCTTAGTTCCTGACTGCATCTCCACCCTTCCAACCTACTTCAGTGTGGTCTCTTTTCTACGTTGTATGTGGAGTTTGTTTTGCCAGACTTTGGGTCATTTTCTGGGTTATTTACATTAATGTTCATGTTATCTAGCAGTATCCATATGACAAGCAGAGCCTTGAGTCCTCCTACTCTGATATATTCCCCACAAATCTTCAAATTTTTTTTTCTTAATTTCTCTTTCTGGTACTTTGTTACTAGTGTATAGAAATGTTACTGATTTCTGAGTATTAATATGGTGTCCTGCAATGTTACTGAATTCATCTACTTGTTCTAATGCTTCGTGGATTCTTTAGGTTTTTCTACTTATAGTATCATGTTTTCAGCAAATACTGACAATTTTACTTTTTCCTTACCAGTATGGAGTCTTCATTTGTTTTTATCTTGTCTGATTTCTGGGGATAGGACTTCCAGTACTATGCAGAATACATAACTGTGGTGAAAATGAATATTCATGGATTATTCCTGATCATAGGAGAAGTTCACAGGATTTCACCGTAGAGTATAATGTTAGCTGTGAGGTATTCATATATGGCCTTTGTTATGTTTAAAGATTTTATTTATTTATCAGAGAGAGAGAGGGAGAGAGCGAGCACAGGCAGACAGAATGGCAGGCAGAGGCAGAGGCAGAGGGAGAAGCAGGCTCCCTGCCAAGCAAGGAGCCCAATGTGGGACTCGATCCCAGGACGCTGGGATCATGACCTGAGCTGAAGGCAGCTGCTCAACCAACTGAGCCACCCAGGCGTCCCTGTTATGTTTAAATATGCTCTCAGTAAACCCACTTTGTTGAAAGTTTCTATCATGAATGGATACTGATTTTTGTCCAATTTTATCTAATGATTTTTACAGCTATTAAGATTTTATCATTTGTATAATTTGGTTTTTCTTTTTTTTTTTTTAAAGATTTTATTTATTTATTTGACAGAGAGAAATCACAAGCAGTCGGAGAGGCAGGCAGAGAGAGAGAGAGAGAGAGGGAAGCAGGCTCCCTGCCGAGCAGAGAGCCCGATGCGGGACTCGATCCCAGGACCCTGAGATCATGACCTGAGCCGAAGGCAGCGGCTTAACCCACTGAGCCACCCAGGCGCCCCTGATTTTTCTTTTTTAATTTAATTTTAGTTAACTAACATATAATAAGTTACTAGTTTCAGAGGTAGAGCTCAGTGATTCATCAGTGTTATATAATAGCCAGTGTTCATTACATCACATATCCTCCTTAATGTCCATCACTCAGTTATCCCATACTCTAACCAACCTCCATTCCAGCAGCCCTCAGTTTGTTTTCTATGACTAAAGGTCTCTAATGTTTTTTTTTTTTTTTCTCACTGATTTTGTCTTGTTTTATTTTTTCTCTCTTCCCCTATCATCCTCTGTTTTTGTATCTTAAATTACACATGTAAGTGGTATCATATGATAACTGTCTTTCTTCTTATTGACTTATTTCACTTAGCATAACACGCTCTAGTTCCATTAACGTTGTTGCAAATGGCTTGATTTCTTTTTTTTTTCTGATGACTAAGCAGTATTCCATTGTGTGTGTGTGTGTGTGTGTGTGTGTATGTGTGTGTGTGTGTATACATCACATCTTCTTTATCCATTCATCTGTCAATGGACATCTGGGCTCTTTTTTGGTTGTTGTTTACTGTGGACATTGCCGCTATCAACATTAGGGTTGCAGGTGCCCTTTCAGATAACTACATTTGTATTTTTGGAGTAAATAACTAGTAGTGTAATTGATGGGTCATAGGGTCGCTCTATTTTTAACTTTTTGAAGAACATCCATACTGTTTTGGAGAGTGGTTGCAACAGTTTGCATTCCCACAAACAACTTGTTTCCTAGAAACATACAATCTTCCAAACTGAACTGGAAATTTAAGAAAAAGCATCTGAATATACTGATTACAAGCAATGGAATTGAATTAGAAACCAAAGGGGGGGGAAATATATATATATATCCAGTAACAAACAGATTCACAGGGGAATTCTACCAGATATTTAAAGAAGAGTCAATACCCATTCTCCTCAAACTATTCAAAAACATAGAAGAGGAAGAAAATCTTCCAAATACATTCTGTGAGGCCAACATTACACTGATACCAAAACAGACGTCAGGGGAAAAGGAAAAATAAAAGAAAACTACAGGCTAATATCACTAATGAACATAAATATAAAAATCCTCAAAAAATACTTGCAAACCACAATATATTAAACACAATATATTAAAAGGATCATTCACCATGATTAGGTGAGATTTATTTCAAAGATGCAAGGATATTTCTATATTTATATGTCAATCAACATGATACACCACATCAACAAAATGAAGGTTAAAAAACTCAATACAATTCTCAATAGATGCAAGAAAAGCTCTTCATGAGAATCAATATCCATTCATGATAAAAACTCTTAACAAAGTATGGTTGGAGGAAACAAGCTTCAATATAATAAAAGTTATATATCAAAAACCCACAGCTAATATCATGCTCAATGGTGAAAAATTGAGAATAAGAACGTCCACTATTGTCACTTTTATTCAACATAATCCTTGGATAGCAATCAGAGAAGAAAAAGAAAGAAATACCTACATTAATAAAGAACTTAAGTTGTCACTATTTGTAGATGACATGCTACAATCCATAGAAGACCCTAAAGATTCCACCAAGTGACTTAAAAATAATAAGCAAATTTAGAAAAGTGACAGGATACAAAATTAATACCCAGAAATTGGTAGATTTTCTATGCCCTAACAATGAAATAGCAGAAAGAGGATTAAAACACACACACACACACAAACACACACACACACACACACACACACACACACACTTAAAATTGCACCCAAAAGAATAAAATGCATAAGAATAAATTTAGCCAAAGTGGTGAAAGATCTATACTCTGGAAACTATAAAACACTGGTGAAAGAATTGAAGATGACACAAACAAATGGAATGGTATTCCATGCTCATTGATGGAAGAACTAATATTTTTTAAAGGTCCATATTATTCAACTCTAGATTCAATGCAATCCTTATCATAATATAAACAGAATTTCTCACAAATCTAGAATAAATAATTCTCAAATATATATGGAAACACAGAAAACCCTAAGTAGTCAAAGCAATCTTGAGAATGAATGACAAAACTGGAAGTACCACAATCCCAGACGTCAAGATATACTGTAAAGCTGTAATAATCAAAACAGTATGGTACTGGTACAAAAAAAGAGTTGTACAGAATAGAGAACCCAGAAATAAATCCACAATTAAATGGTCAATTAATCTATGACAAATTAGGCAGGATATACAATTGAGAAAAGTCAGTCTTTCCAATAAATTGTGTTGGGAAAACTGAAAAGCAACATATAAAAGAATGAAAATGGACCACTTTCTAACACCACACACAAAAATAAACTCCAAATGGATTAAAGACTTAAATGTGAGTCCTGAAGCCATACAAATTCTAGAAGAGAGCACAGGAAGATATTTCCCTAACATCAGTCACTGCAACATTTTCCTAGGTGTGTCTCCTAAGGCAAGGAAAACAAAAACAAAAATAAACTATTGGGGCTACATAAAAATAAAAAAAAAAACTTTTGTACAGCAAAGGAAACCATCAACAAAACAAAAAGACAACCTACTAATGTGAGAAGAAAGAATTTCCAAATGATATATATGATAAGGGGTTACTATCCAAAATATATAAAGAACTTACACAACTCAGCAATAAGAAATCAAACAATCTCATTTTAAAAATGGGGAGAACACTTGAATAGACTATTTAAGGAAGATATCCAGATGCTCAGAAGTTAAGGAAAAGATGATCAACCTCACTAATCATCAGGGAAATGCAAATCAACACCACAGTAATATATCTCCTCACATTAGTCAGAATGGCTAAAATAACCTTATGACAGTTGGAATGTTTCACATAAAATGACAAGAAATAACAAGTGTCAGTGAGGATGTGGAGAAAAATGAACCCTTGTGCACTGCTTTTGTGAATGTAATATGATGCAGCCACTATGGAAAACAGTATCGAGTCTCCTTAAAAAAATAAGAATAGAGGGGTGCCTGGGTGGCTCAGTGGGTTAAGCCTCTGCCTTCGGCTCAGGTCATGATCCTGGGGTCCTGGGATTGAGCCCCGCATTGGGCTCTCTGCTCGGCAGGGAGCCTGCTTCCCTTCCTCTCTCTCTGCCTGCCTCTCTGCCTACTTATGATCTCTCTGTGTCAAATAAATGAATAAAAAAATCTTAAAAAAATAAAATAAGAATAGAAACACCATTATCATCCAATATTTTCACTACTGGATATTTTCCCAAAGAAAATGAAAATGGTAATTTAAAAAGATATATGCTCCCTAGTTTTACAGCATCATTATTCGCAATACCCAAGATATGGAAGCAACCTAAATTTCCTTCAAAATACAAATGGATAAAGAAAATGTGTGTGTGTGTGTGTGTGTATTTTTATCCATTTGTATTTTGAAGGAAATATATATATATATATATATATATATACACACATATATATACATATACATATATATGCATACATACATATACATATATACATACATATATATGTATATATATATATAAACACACACACACATACATACATACAGTGGAATGTTTTGCATCCATGAAAAAAGCGAGTGTTGGGTCGGTGGCTCTGGGAATGCAGGAGGAACAATAGAAATGACTGCCCCGTCCACCGTCTTCCAGCCTCCTCCCCCGCTTTCCTTAACCATTGACTCTCCTGCCAAAAGGATGCCCAGGTCCCGTCTCCATAAGTAACCTGATACTTATGCAAGAAGCAGAAGTATCAGGACCCCCACCCCATACCCTCCAATCACCAAATACTCTACCATATATGGATGTGAGCCCATGTCCTACCTTGGCCCAATAAAAGACCCCTGCCTACTCCCTCCCAGTGCGACTTCTCCCACTCCCCTTTCCGGATTCGAGGAACCTCGCCGGAGGGTGCCCACCTCCTCCCAGCGCGACTTTCCTGGCTCCCCTTCTCCTGAGCCCTGCAACTTCCCTGGAGAGTGCCTTTAATAAATCTTGCCTTGTGCCCACCTTGCCTGGTGTCATGTTTATCTTGCCTTTAAGACTTTACAGCGAGATCATGCCATTTAGTACAACATGGATGGACCTAGAGCTCTTACACTAAGTAAATATGTCAGACTGATAAAGACAAATGCCACATGATTCCACTCATAATTGGAATCTAAAACAAAACAAAACAAATCAGTAAGTAAACGAAAAGCCAAATCAGACCTATGAAGAAAAAGAACAAACAAATGTTTGCCAGAAAGGACAGGGTTGGGAATTTGGGCAAAGTGGTTGAAGGGGAGAGGGAGATACTGGTTTCTAGTCTTGAAGTGAATAAGTCACAGGAATAAAAGGCACAGCATAAAACCAACAATATTAAAATAGTAATGTAATAGGAGAGATTATAGCTATATTCGTGGAGAGTGTAGCATAATGTATAAACTTGTCAAATCACTAAGTTGTACCCTTGAAACTAATGTAATGTTGTGAGTCAACTAATTGAAATAAAAGTTTGTAAATTAGGGCACATGGGTGGCTCAGGCACTAGACTTCTGCCTTCAGCTCAGGTCATGGGCTCGAGCCCTGACCCAAGCTCCCTGCTTAGCGGGAAGCCTGCTTCTCCCTTTTCCAATCTCCCTGCTTCTGCTCCCTCTCTCACTGTCTCTATCTTTGTGAAATAAATAAGTAAAATCTTTACTTTTTTAAAAATTAGATAAACTTTAAAGTTAATGTAAGAGAAATGTTTAAATAAATAAAATGGTATAGTGTGCCACGAGTAAAATACTTTCAATGATATTTAACAAAGTGAAGAAACATTCAAGTATAATATAAAAAAACAGAAAATAAACTATATGAAAGTATCAAATGGTAAAAATAACTATATTTAATCTGAACTAAACCTGAATTGATATTAAAATGATCACAGTGGTTATCTTGTAGTTGTGGGATTAATGAAGACTTTTAATTTTGTTTTTATATTTAGCTGTATTTTTGCAATGGACATGTATGAAATTTAAAATGAGAAAAATAAATATTAAAGAAGTCAATAACACTAGGGAATATTCAAACTCATATAATTCCAACAATTATTTTCATTTTGCCTAGTATTGCTTATTGAAATTTGAAATGGCAGTTGATTATTATTTTAGATGGAATGATTATATAACTGAGAATTAAAATATATGTAACAAACAGATATGCATATCTGGATTTTATACATCATTATCTGAGTGTGAATTTATACAAACAACACAAAAAAGTCTGTAGTTAGATTATTTAAAAATATGACCCCAAGCTACCTATAAATTCTAGAATTTAAGGAATATTTAGAGACAAAAATGAATTCATATTGACACTCATATTTGATCCAAATTTCAAACCATAAACTATGAAGTTTCTATAAACAAAATAATATACAACATGTCACAAAAACATACTTCCTTGCACCAAATAGGTCTCTGTCTCTAATAAATGAGTTAACCAAGCAAGGCACATTAATCTGAGTGAAGATCTTGGAAAACAGCTTAAAACAAGTAGAAAGAAAACTGCAACAACTTCTGTAGTTGAATGCAGATGACAAGGGCATTACCAGGTTGTTCAAAAGTACAAACAATATGGAACTACTTGCTCCTTTATTACACATGTGCACAGAGTGATGAAGTAGGAGACTTTTGTCTTTATCTTCTAACAAAGGAAAAACAGCTATATGAATAAAAATAACTCTGGAAGAGTTCAGGGATCCACTTAAGTAGTTTATTTAACACAGTGGAAAAAAATTAACTGAGACTAGCCACATTAAAAAGGTAAGAAGATGAAAACAGAGAGGGAGACAAACAATAAAAGAAAAACTCTAGGAACCAAATTGAGGGTTGCTTGAGGGGAGATAGGTGGGAGATGGGGTAATTGAGTAATGGGTTTTAAGGAAAGCAATTAATGTAATGAGTGCTGTGTGTTATATGCAACCAAATTCTAACCCTGAGACTATTAATACACTGTATACTAACCCAATTGAATTAAAAGAAAAAAAGACAGGAAGATAAGTTTAATTTTGCCTGCATTAACCCATTACCCAGGCCTGTATATCTCAGCATCAAGAAGGAACTTCATGAACTGAGAGCATTTCTCTCACCAGGAAAAGTAGACTAAGAAGAGTGACTACTTTATCAAACCTTTTTTTGGACACTGTATGAAAGAGACACTTTGGTTTCATCCAAACCAGAGACTGGAATAGCTGAAACAACTAATGGTGGCTAGAAATAAGGATGAAGGACAGGTGCTACCAGTATCAACCACATAGCAAAGTGACTTTCCCATGGCCTACTTGGCATTGAACCCCAGTGGCCTTAAGTGCTAAAGGCTTCGATAATCTTTGCAGGTGTTGAAGACACTGCAGCTTTTATTACTGAGGACCTTGCCACAGAATCCAATAGTCTTCTTGAGAGAGGAAACTGGTGACTTCTATCATTTAGGAACACCAGCCAGCACAACTGCCACTTGCCTCTTAGGCCACTGAGGGCCCCACAGGATTTCCTACTCAAAGATATTAACTGTGTGAGTACCTCATTGTCGTGCCTTCCGCTGGAGCTTCCCCACTCATTGCCACTGGAGAATCCCTTGGCCTGAATCCATGCTGGCAATAGTTTCAATGACAACATGCATGCATGATGCCAGTTTAGGCCCCTCAACTGATGTACACAGCTATTTGCATATCTGCAGACATCAGTGGAGGCAAACAGCTCAGACTCCCAAAGCTGCTCCTGAATTTGGATGTGGTCCCAACTCAATCACAGGCCTGTACCACCACACATACCTGCAGCTAACACCTACAACCAATCAGCTATATGCTTTTCACACCAACTTCTGTCACCAGACTCTACTATCATACACGTGCATATAGCCAGCCACTACAGCCACATGAAAACATGCAGAGGCATCAGCTGGAAGGAGTAAATCCCAGCCCTGTCATAGACCTGCACTATTTCACATGCCAACTGTTAGCCCTTATAGCCATGCACCTACATACCACTAGCCTAAACTCCCATCACCAACTCCCACTGCTATCATGCACCAATGACTAACCACTGGAAACATATGAGTGCTCATCAATAACTCAGATCCTTGCAACTGAGTGAGCACCCAGAGTCAGATCTGACTATTCTCACTGCCCTTCCCTGCTACGTGTTACTACAACTAGCTTTTGCAGATGTGTATCTTGAGTGCTTCTGGTCTCAGTTCCATTCATTGAATCCCACTCCTGTGCATATTTTTGCAGCTAATTTGTTCAGTCACATGAGTGTTTGCCAACAGATCAAAACTGCACAGTTTCTCATGTACCACATTTGGCCACAGACCCAATCACTGGCCCATTCCACTAAACTTGCACCTGCAGCTGGCCTCTGTCACCACAAACACACCTGCAGATGACTCCATAGTTGAACAAGTGCATACTACCAGCTGTAGCCATAAATGCTACTTGCCCCAGCCTCTTCCAGGTAGACCTGGAGACAGTGCCGAGGAGCCCCAAAAGTTCTTGCACAGCCACTATGGACTTACCATAGGTCTTGATACCAAGATTTATATAGTTGTCAGTGTTATGGTACCAGCTGCCTGTACTGAGACACAGCATTCCTCTAGTCCAAGGCCTGCCACACACCTCTATCTTTGTAGGTGTTTTAAAAAAATGAAGATTTACAAATTGCTCGTCAAAGAAGTCAAATAATCAAAGGAAGCTCTGATTGCTACAAAAGAACACAGATAAATAAAGTAATAAAACAAGGAAAATAACACAGTAACAAATCTAAAAGTTTATTAAAGGCACAGAAAGCACAAAAACAACCAACCAGAGGTGATGTCAACATCATTAAGGGCCATGTCTCTCTTATCACCCTCTTTCATAGACAACTAATTAGACATCCATAGCACAACAAATATAACTCTCTGCCTTAGACCAAGGAATTCATAGATATTTTGGTCCACCTGTACATTTGAAGATAAGAAAACAAGACTTCAGTAAAAACTGCAGGTCCTAGGGACACCTGGGTGGCTCAGTGGGTTAAGCCTCTGCCTCTGGCTCAGGTCATGATCTCAGGGTCCTGGGATGGAGCCCCAACATCAGGCTCTCTGCTCAGCAGGGAGCCTGCTTACCCCTCTCTCTCTCTCTGCCTACTTGTGATCTCTCTCTGTGTGTCAAATAAACAAATAAAATAAAATAAAAACTGCAGGTTTTAGGGAGTCAGTGAAGGTACATCACTCACACTTACCATGATTGGAAAAAAAAAAAGAGTAAAAAATTGGATAAGTGCCTATGGTGATAAACGATTTGTAGAAAAGCAGAGCACCCAGAGTGAGAAACCAGCATGCCATTGGAGTGGGATAGAGATTATTTTTGGTGCAAAGAAGAGAGAGGAACTTGGCAGAGCCACCTGTCTCCCCAGAGGAACACTGCAAGGGGCTGAAATGTTTGGCAGCAACAATAGCAATTTAATTCAAAGAAGGGAGATAAAAAGCAAAAACCTAGACCTGCCTTTCAAGAAATCCTGAAAGGGCTGTTTAGCTGAAATAAAAAGTTACCATTCAGTGATATGAAAATATAGGAATATATGCACACAGTGGTCAAGGTAAAAAATGGACAGTGAGAATTAATAAAGTATAACTCTATATTAGGATGGTGTATTAAGCACTTAATTATAGTATAAAGGTTAAATGAAAAGAGTAATAAAAATAACTATAGCTACTATACTTTGTTAATAAACACACAACACAAAAAATAGGTAAATTGTGACATCAAAAATATAAAAGAGGAAAAGAAAAAGGGAAGATTCTTTAAAGGTAAATGAAGATATGTTGCTCTTAGCATAAAATAGACTGTTTTATATATGAGTTATTTTATGTAAGCTTCATGGGAACAACAAAGAAAAAACCTAGAGTATATTCAAGAAAAACAAAAATTTGGAAACAGAGAATACAATCATGGAAGATCAGGAATCTACAAAGATAGGCAGAAACAAATGTAAGAAGAAATGGTGGAAATGTGAAAGAACTAGAAAGCAATCAGTAAGATGGCACTACTAAGTCATTAAAGGTCAATAATAAATGTAAATAAACTTAATTTGCCAATCAAAAGGCAACCTAGTGCCTAGACAGATGAATAAATAAATAAATAAATGAATAAATAATAAATAAAAACAAGACCAATGATAGGCTTCTTACAAGAAACACATTTCAATTCCAAAGACACATGTTTTATCATATCTTCTTCTTGGAAATACTCCTTATTATAATATATTGCCCTTCTTCATCTCTTTTTAACAATCTTTGGTTTAAAATCTAGTTTGTCTGATATAAATATTGTTGCTTTGGCTTTCTTTTGATAACCATTTTCAAGGTAAATATTTCTCCATCTCCTCAGCAGGTATCTTTGGGTCTAAAGTGAATTTCCTGTAGGCAGCCTATAGATGGATATTGTTTTGTTTTTAATCCATTTTGACAACCTATGTCTTTTGGTTGGAGCCTTAAGTCCATTTACACTCTAATAAATTCTTGATAGATATGAATTTAGTGCCATTTTATTACTTATTTCTGGAGATTTTTTCTAGTCCTTTTTGATCTTTCTTTCCCACTCAGAGAGTCCCCTTTACTATTTCTTGCTGGGCTGGTTTTTGCCAACTCCTGTAGTTTTTGCATGTCTGGAAAACTATCTCTTCTCATATTCTGAATGACCGCCTTGCTGGATAAAGTATTCTTGGCTGCAGATTTTTCCCATTCAGCAGCTTGAATATATCATGCCACTTTATTTTGGCCTGCTAAATTTCTTTGGTGAGATCTGATGTAACATTTGTCTTCCCTTTTAAGTTAGGGGACTTCTTTTCTCTTGCTTATTTTAGGATTTTTCCCCCTTTATCTCCATATTTTGCAAACTAAGCTACAATATGTCTTGGTTTGGGCTTGCTTTTGTTGATCTTGATGGCAGTTCTCTGCGCTTCCAGGATTTGGAAGTCTGTTTCATTCCCCAGATTAGGGAACTTTTTTCACTCTAGTTTTCTAAAATAAAACTTTTGTCCCCATTTTTCTCTCTTCTTCTTCTGGAACTCCTATGATATGAATGTTATTATGTTTGATTGTCACTGAGTGCCCTAAATCTACTTTCATGATCCAAGTCTTTTCTTCCCCTCTTTTGTTCAACTTCATTATTTTCCATAATTCAATATTCTATATCACTTATGCATTACTCTGTTTCTTCCATCCTTCTGGTCATTGCAAGCAGTCTGTTTTAAATCAGTTTTTGCATTTTTCATTTCAGTCTGATTGGTTTTAAGCTCTTTTATTTCTATGTTAAAGGTATTCCTGATGCCTTCTATGTTTTTAAGCCTGGCAGTATCCTTTTGATTGTTGGCTTAGATACTTATATTGGTTTCAATTTAATCCCTGGCTGTGGCCTTCCCTTTTTCTTTTTTTTGTGATGAATTCCTCTGTTTTGGCATTTTGTCTAGGTCTCTGTCTTTCGTATGTTAGGAAATCCTATTATGTTTCTTGCTCTTGACAGTAATGGCTTTATGAAGAAGGGGTCATATAATATTTAGGGCTTTAGGAACAGTATCTAGTTTGTTCTGTATGCTTCTGCTACTTAGGTCACTCCTCTGCAGAATTTATCCTTTCCTCCATGGGGAAGTGTTTGGACCTTGGCCAATGTGTGGCAAGTTTTAACAAGGTGTGTTCTGGTCCACTTGTTAAAAGAGATATGATGCTATTTCTATTAGAGCTGAAGCTTTGCAGAACTCTATGTTCAGAAGATGTGGTACATATGGGAGCTTTGTGTTGGTTTCCTTGGGGAGGGGCCCATGTGCTGTTTCTCAGACATATTTGCCCAAGAAAAGCAGTAGCAGTAGAGTGCAGGGGCTGGGGTTTCCTGGAAGCAGGTTAGGCAGCCAGTTTTGCCTCTATGCCAGACACTGAAGGGGAGGGAATTCATGTTATCCAACTCCTTTGTCCCTGGAGAGAGGAGTTCATATTTGTTGCTGTCAGGCAAGCCCTTCCAGAAGGGTGAATATTTTCATCTTGTGTGGGTTCCTGGGTGTCTCAGTTTGTTAAGTGTCTGCGTTTGGCTCAGGTCATGAGCTTGGCATCCTGGGATCAATTCCCACATTGAGTTCTCTGCTCAGTGGAGAGTCTGCTTCTCCCACTCCCTCTCTCTCCCTCAAATAAATAAGTAAAATCTTTTAAAATTTTACCTCTTGTGTGTTCTAGGTGTTTTTCAGGTTGCTGTTTTCACACTGTCTTTGTCTGGGTTGCTTGTATGCCTAGAGCAGCACAGTACACTTTAGGCTCTATCCCAGCCCAGCTGGCTGAGTTTTAAAATTCCAAACATTAGGGACCTGGTCTGACAGGTCTTCTGGGAGAGGGTCTCACTGTTCTTGGATTGATGCAGGTTTGACCCAGAACAGTAACATGAGAGATAGAATCATACAGTTTGGAGCAAAGCACAATAAAGACCAGTGTCCAGATTAGCAGACCTCAGCAGGTATACCTCCACCTATGCTGATGGGTGGGGAAGGGAAATGGTTTCTTTGTCTCCAGAGAAGCACTGCTACCTCTCTCAGATGCACTTCAAGAGGAGGGAAATGTCTCACCCAGTGTGTTGCAGGTGATCCCCAGTTCAAACAGTCTGCCCATGGGTTACCTGCTTTTATTCTCTACTGGAGCACTATAGCTCACTCATCATTCTTTACCAGACATGCGGCAGGCCTCTAAAACTGCAGTATTTAAGCTCTGTTTGTTTTCAAAATCTCATAAAAATCATCCCCTCATTTGCCAAGCCAGAGGGTTTGGGGGAATTGTTTTCCTTTTGCAAATTCCTGTACATTCTCTCTCATCTTTCTCAGTGACCAGGGATCCCTCCCCTCTGATCCATTTCCCTGCAAAACACATCTCCACAGCTCCTATCTGCCATAATATAGCATTTCTTCTCTTTCTAGTTGTGCAGTTTATTCTGTAAATCCTCAGACCAATTTCTTGGGTATTCAGAATGATTCAGTAGTTTTCTAGCTATTATTGAGGGATAAGGAAAACCTAGGGTCCTCTTTCTACTCCACCATAATAGCTCCTCCTCTAATATATTTAATTTTTGAATCACTATGTTGTACAACTGAAACCAATACAATATTGCATGTAAACTACATATATATACATATATATATATATATATACATAAAATTCAATAACACATAAAAGATTTATTCCCTATTAAGTCAGATTTATCTGAGTTTCAAGGATGGTTCACATAAGCAGATAAATAAATGCAATATACCACATTAATGGAATGAAATATAAAAATCACATTATAATCTTAACAGATGCAGGAAAAGCAGTTGACAAAAGAAAACATTATTTCATGATAAAAATTGTTAAATTGGAGTATGGAATGAATCTTCTTCAGCATCATAATAACCATACATGACAAGAACACTGCTGAAGTCATACTCAGTAGTGAAAACAGAAAATCCTTTCCTCTAAGATTGGGAACAAGATAAGGATACATATTTTTGCAATTTCTATGTACAGAAGGACCTAGCCATAGGACACAGATAAGAAAAATAAAGACATATATGTCAGAAAGAAAGAAGTAAAATGATCTCTTCACAGATTTAATGATATTTGATATAGAAAAGCCTTAATAAAGAGTCCACCAAAATACAGTTAGAACTAATAAATGTATTGGGCAAAGTTACAAAATGGAAATCAACATATAGAATTCACTTGAATTTCTCTACACTAAAAACAAACTGGAAGAAAAAGTAAGAAAGCAATTTCATTTATAATAGTATTTGAACATTAAAATATTGTGGAATAAATATAACTGAAGAGTTGAAAGACTTGTACACTGATATATATATAAGATAATGAGTAAATAAATTGAAGACATAGCTAAACGGAACAATAACCCATGTTCACAAAATGGAACAATTAATATTGTTAAAATATTTATTGTACCAAAAGGGATCTAAAAATTCAATCCAATACTTATCAAAATTCTGATGACATTTTAAAAAGAAACTGATATAAGGTTCATAAAATTCATATGGAACTACAAAAAGAACTGAGTACCTAAAGTAATTTACAACAAGAAGAAAAAGCTAAAGACACCATTTCCTGACTGCAAAGTACATTTCAAAAACTATAGTGATCAAAACCATATAATATTGGCATAAAAACATACAGTCCAATGAAACAGAATAGAGGACTCAAGTAAATTCACATATATACAGTCAACTAATTTTCAACAAAGTTACCTTGAATACACAATGGAGATATGACAGCCTCTTCAAAAATTAATGTTGGGAGGGTAAGATGGTGGGGAAGTAGGAGGAGGAGCCTTTTCAACCTGTACCCTAAAGTGAGCTGATTACCTACTAAAGAATTCTGATCACCCATGAAATCAGGCTGAGATCAGAATTATATACGTCTGGATCTCTACAGGGGCAGAAGACACCAGTAGGCAGGTAAAGCGGAGTGGGAATGGTGGACTGATACCAGAAGATAAACAAAAGGGAGAGAGAGCCACCAGAGGCGACCGGTTGGAAAGTAATACCCCAATCTGAGAGTGCCCTGCGTCTGGGGACCAGCGTTAATGTGGAGTCTGGTTGAAAGCACTCAAAAAGAGCAAAGGATTGTGGGGGGGAAATTGTGGGAATCGGGGCAGCTAGGGACAAGGGGCTTAAGTCCCTGGTCCCAGGACAGCCTCCCTGGTGCAGAGCCAGAGAGAGTGCGGCAGAGAAATCAGGTCTTGGTCCCTAAGCTGCCAGCGTGCCCGAGAATGCGTGGGTTCTGGCTCCTGTGAGGGGATGAGAGCCATGCCAGATGGCAGAATGCACGAGCCCTGCTACAGAGCCTGAGATATGCATGCCCCTCATCCTCCCTGAGAGAGGTACAAAGACCCAGCTGGCACTCTTTGACCCATGCCATTGTTTCAGAGCCTAAGACGCGTGCCCCAATCTCTCCCTGATAGAGGTGCGTGAAAGCCCAGACTAGTACTTTTGGACCTGTGTCCCGTTCTCAGAGCCTGAGATGTGCGTGCGACCCACAGCCTCCCCTGAACGAGGTGTGTGCAAGCCAGGCATCCTTAGAACCAGAAAGACCAGGCATTCCCAGCCCAGGCCAGCGGGAAAATCTCAGTGTGCAATCGCTGCTTGGAACCTCTCTGGCGGTCTGGAGCTCCCATACAGCCGCCGCTGCCGTAGTTTTGGGTACAAGCAAAAGATCCTGCGTCCCCAGGGACCATGACTCAGAACCTGCTCTGCCAGCGGCCAAGGGGGATAGAAACATATTTGGGTTCTGCAGCTAGACTGAGGCTTCTCTCTGAGAGGGAGGTCAGGGTGCAGTTTGTTTTCCTCTAAACCTACAAAAACCATCCAAAGCGGTCAAGGTGAGAGAAAAAAAAAAAAAAGTGAACAAACATAAAAACCGCCAGAGAACAAAAGCCTGAAAAAACCCCGTTTCCTCAGAGCCTACACCCTTGAGGGGGGTGGGAGGATTTAACTCAGGGAATATCATTGACTAAAAACCCACGTGGCAGGCCCCTCCCCCAGAAAACAAACCAAGAAAGAAAGAAAAAAAAAAAAAGACTGCAGGAGAACAACCACCACTACTTCATAGGACAACTTTTATTTTTAACTCATTCCCACTATTCTGGTTCATTTTTTTTATATAGATAATTTTTTACCCTATTTACCATCACAGTGAGCTGTCCAGTACATCAAATTCCATAATAACCTTCTAACCTGAACTTTTTGATACATACACCTGTGTTTTTCTTTTATGTTTCTATTTTTTGAATTTTTTTTTAAATTTTAGTTTAGTTTAGTCTAGTTTATTCCTTTTTATTTTATTTTCTAGTAATCATATAGAGTTAAACTTCAAAGTAATCCCCTTTCCCCAATCAATACTACCCCTATAGATAAATCAATTTTTAATCCCCCTTTATCTTAGGAAAGTTGAGTCCTTTAACAAAGATATCAAGATACATCCAGGAAGAATCAAAACATCCTTCCTCGCACACACTGAGAATTTATAACCACTCTCCCAACTTTTTCTTCTACCACTGTTTCAGTGTTTTTGTGTTTGTCCTGATAGTATATAAATCTTATACTTGGGGTTATTTTTGACAAGGTTCTTCCTTTATTTGCATATTTTTTTTCTCTTGTCATATACTTTTATCAGCCTTTTTGTTTTTGTTTGTATACTTCATAAATCTTAACTTGGAGCCCATTTGGGATAAACCTTCTCTTTCATCTCCCTTTTCTTTCCTGTCTATCTCTCTCTTTTTTTCTTTTGTCTCTCGTTTGGGTGGGGAATCTTGATTGCTCAGAAGTGTTCCAGAGTGCACCTTGATTGCACCACGGTCGATAAATCCAGCTACATCCGTTCAGTCATCTCTCACCAAAATAACTAGGAGGAGGAATGCCCAACAGAAGAAAAATACAGAGGATGGACCTTCGGCAACATAGCTAACAGCTATCAACATATACAATATGTTGGATGGAGAATTTAGGCTAACAATTACCCAGGCAATAGCTAGGTTGGAGAAAGCCAAGGATGACCAAAGAGAATTGATTAGGGCTGAACTCAAAGCGACTAGAGATGATGTTCACAATGTTAGGGCAGATCTTAAAGCTACCAGGGCTCAGGTTCACAAAGCTGTCAATGAGTTCCAATCTAATCTAAATTCTCTCAAAGCTAGGGTAACTGAGACAGAAGATAGAATTAGTGATCTAGAGGACAAACAGATACAGAGAAAGGATCAGGAGGAAGCCTGGAAAAAACAGTTTAGAAACCACGAAAACAGAATCAGGGAAATAAATGATGCCATGAAACGTTCCAAAGTCAGAATTATTGGAATCCCTGAAGGGGAGGAGAAAGAAAGAAGTCTAGAGGACATAGTGGAACAAGTTCTTCATGAAAATTTTCCCAATCACGTGAATGGAACCAGCGTTCATGTACTAGAGGCTGAACATTCTCCACCTAAGATTATAGATTCAAAAAAAAAAAATAAAAAAAAAAACAAGGCACCTGATAGTCAAATTGAGGAATCATAATTGTAGGTATAATCTTTTAAAAGCTGCTAGGACATAGAGGCTCCTTACTTACAGAGGAAAGCCCATCAGAATAACATCAGACCTGTCCACAGAGACATGGCAAGCCAGAAAAGGCTGGCAAGACATACTCAGGGCATTAAATGAGAAGAACATGCAGCCAAGAATACTTTATCCACCAAGACTGACATTCAAAATGGATGGAGAGATAAAGAGTTTCCAAGACTGGCAAGGCTTAAAAGACTATGCAACCACTGAGCCGACACCGCAGGAAATATTAAGGGGGGTTCTATAAAAGAGGAAAAATCCTAAGAATAGCATTGAACAGAAATATAGAGACAATATACAGAAAGAAAGACTTCAAAGGTAACACGATGTCAATAAAAAAGTACCTATCAATAATCACTCTCAATGTGAATGGCCTAAATGCTCCCATAAAACGGCACAGGGTTGCAGACTGGATAAAGTGACAGGAACCTTACATATGTTGTCTACAAGAGACCCATTTTGAACCTAAAGATACACCCAGACTGAAAGTGAAGGCATGGAGAAGCATCTTTCATGTCAATGTGCCTCAAAAGAAGGCCGGGGTAGCGATTCTCATATCCGATAATTAGATTTTAAACTAAAGACTGTAGTCAGAGATATAGAAGGACACTACATCATTCTTAAAGGGACTATCCACCAAGATGATCTAACAATTGTAAATATCTATGCCCCCAATATGGGAGCAGCCATCTACATAAGAAAACTATTAATCAATAAAGAATCATATTGATACGAATACATTAATAGTAGGAGATCTTAACACGCCTCTCTCAGAAATAGACAGATCATCAAAGCAGAAAATCAATAAAGAAACAAGAGCATTGAATGACACCCTGGACCAGATGGACCTCATAGATATATACAGAACATTTCACTCTAAAACAACAGAATACTCATTCTTCTCAAGTGCACATGGAATTGCACATATCAGGGAAATAAATGATGCCATGAAACGTTCCAACGTCAGAATTATTGGAATCCCTGAAGGGGAGGAGAAAGAAAGAAGTCTAGAGGACATAGTGGAACAAGTTCTTCATGAAAATTATCCCAATCACGCGAATGGAACCAGCTTTTCTCAAGAATAGACCACATACTGGGTCACAAATCAGGATTCAACCGATACCAAAAGACTGAGATGATTTCCTGCATATTCTCAGATCACAAAACTTTGAAACTGGATCTCAATCACAAAGAAAAGTTCTGAAGGAACTCAAACACCTGGAAGCTAAAGACCACCTTGCTTAAGAATGTTTGGATCAGGACAAGATGGCGGGGGAGTAGGAGGAGGCGCCTTTTTTAGCCTGTACCCCAAAGTGAGCTGATTACCTACCAAATAACTCCATTCACCCGTGAAATCAGCCTGAGATCAGAATCATACACGTCTGGATCTCTACAGGGGCAGAAGATGCCAGTGGGCAGGTAAAGCTGAGTAGGAACAGCGGACTGATATCAAAAGATAAACAAAAGGGGGAGGGAGCCACCAGAGGTGACCGTTTGGAAAGTAATACCCCAATACAAGCGAGAGTGCCCTGCGTCTGGGGACCAGCATTAACTTGGAGACTGGTTGAAAGCACTCAAAAAGAGCAAAGGATCTCGGGGGGGAAATTGTGGGAATCGGGGTGGCTAGGGACCGGGGCTTAAGTCCCCGGTCCCAGGTCAGCCTCCCCGGCGCCGAGGCAGAGAGAGTGCGGCCGAGAAACCAGCTCTTGGTCCCTAAGCCACCAGCGCGCCTGAGAATGCATGGGTTCTGACTTCTGTGAGGGGATGGGCGCCAGGCAGTTCAGCAGAACGCGTGAGCCCTACTACAAAGCCTGAGATACGCGTGCACGTCCCTCATGCTCCCCTGAGAGAGTTACAAAGGCCCGGCTGGTGCTCTTTGACCCACGCTATTGTTTCCAAAGCCTAAGCCGCGCGCCCCAAACTCTCCCCTGATAGAGGTGTGCAAAAGCCCAGCCTGGTGCTCTCAAAACTGTGCCCCGTTCTCAGTGCCTGAGACACGTGCGCAACCCATAGCCGCCCTGAAAGAGGCGCGTGCAAGCTGGGCACTCTTAGACCTAGCAAGACCAGGCACTTCCAGCCCTGGCCAGTGGCAAAATCTCAGTGTGTGATTGCTACTTGGAATCTCTCTGGTGTTTGGGAGCTCCCAGACAGCTGCCACTGCCTTGGCTTTGGGTACAAGCAAAAGATCCTGCGTCCCCAGGTTCTGCAACTTGGAACCTGCTCTGCCAGCGGCCAAGGGGGAACTTACTTAGGCTCTGCACCCAGACTGAGGCTTCTCTCTGAGAGGGAGATCAGGGTGCGGTTTGTTTTCCTCTAAAACTACAAAAACCGGGCGCCTGGATGGCTCAGTGGGTTAAGCCGCTGCCTTCGGCTCAGGTCATGATCTTGGGGTCCTGGGATCGAGTCCCGCATCGGGCTCTCTGCTCAGCGGAGAGCCTGCTTCCCTCTCTCTCTCTCTATGCCTGCCTCTCCATCTACTTGTGATTTCTCTCTGTCAAATAAATAAATAAAATCTTTAAAAAAAAATAAAACTACAAAAACCATCAAAGGCGGTCAAGGTGAGAGAAAAAAAAAGTGAACAAACATAAAAACCTCCAGAGAACAAAAGCCTGAAAAAAAACAGTTTCCTCAGAGCCCACCCCCTTGAGGGGGGGCGGGAGGACTTAACTCAGGAAACTTCATTGACTGACAACCCACGTGACAGGCCCCTCCCCCAGAAAACAAACCAAGAAAGAAAAAAAAAAAAGAGGAAAAATTTAAAAAAAGGACTACAAGAGGACAATCACTACTTCATAGGAAAACTTGAACTGTTCACTCGTTCCCACTCTTCTGGTTCATTTATTTTTTATTTTTTTATTTTTATTTTTTTTACACATAGGTAATTATTTTAACCTATTTACCATCACAGCGAGCTGTACAGTACATCAAATTCTATAATACCCTTCCAACCTGAACTTTTTGATACATAAACCTATGTTTTTCTTTTGCATTTTTATTTTTTGAATTCCTTTTTTTAAATTTTAGTTTAGTTTAGTCTAGTTTATTCCTTTTTTTTTAATCCTCTAATATTCATATAGTGTTAAACTTCAAAGTAATCCCCTTTCCCCAATCAATACTACCCCTTTAGGTAAACCAATTTTTAATCCCCTTTGTCTTAGGAAAGTTAAGTTTTTAACAAAGATATCAAGATAAATCCAGGAAGAATCAAAACAACATTCCTCGCACATACTGAGAATTTATAAGAACTCTCCCATCTTCTTTTTCCACCAGTGATTATGTGTTTTTGTGATTGTCCTGATAGCATATAAATCTTACACTTGGGGTTCTTTTTGATGAGTTTCTTCCTTTATTTGCATATATATATATTTTTTTCTCTTGTCATATACTTGTATCAGTCTTCTTGTCTCTTTTTGTTTGTCTACTTCATAAATCTTACCTTGGGACCCATCTGGGCTGATTCTTCTCTTTCATCTTCCCTTTCTTTCCTATTTTTCTCTCTCTTTTTTTTTCTTTTCTTTTTCTTTTTCTTTTCTTTTGTCTCTCGTTTGGGTGGGAATCCTGATTGCTCAGAAGTGTTCCAGGGTGCACCTTGACTGCACCACAGTTGATACATCCAGCTACATCTGTTTAGTCATCTCCCACCAAAATGACTAGGAGGAGGAATGCCCCAAAGAAGAAAAATACAGAGGATGGACCTTCTGGAACAGAGCTAACGGCTATCAACATAGACAATATGTCGGAAAGAGAATTCAGCCTAACAATTATCCAGGCAATAGCTAGGTTGGAGAAAGCCATGGATGACCAAACGGAATTGATTAGGGCCGAACTGAAAGCGACCAGACAGGATGTTCACAATGTTAGGGCGGAGCTTAAAGCTACCAGGGAGGAGGTTCACAATGCTCTCAATGAGTTCCAATCTAATCTAAATTCTCTCAAAGCTAGGGTAACTGAGACAGAAGATAGAATTAGTGATCTGGAGGACAAACAGATACAGAGAAAGGATCAGGAGGAAGCCTGGAACAAACAGCTTAGAAACCACGAAAACAGAATCAGGGAAATAAACGATGCCATGAAACGTTCCAAAGTCAGAATTATTGGAATCCCTGAAGGGGAGGAGAAAGAAAGAAGTCTAGAAGATATAGTGGAAAAAGTCCTTCATGAAAAATTTCCCAATCACGCGAATGGAACCAGCGTTTATGTACTAGAGGCTGAACATTCTCCACCCAAGATTATACATTACAAAAAAACATCATGACACCTGATAGTCAAATTGAAGAATTATAATTGTAGGTATAATCTCTTGAAAGCAGCCAGGGCAAAGAGGTTCCTTACTTACAGAGGGAAGCCCATCAGAATAACGTCAGACCTGTCCATAGAGACCTGGTAAGCCAGAAAAGGCTGGCAAGATATATTCAGGGCACTAAATGAGAAGAACATACAGCCAAGAATACTTTATCCACCAAGACTGACATTCAAAATGGATGGAGAGATAAAGAGTTTCCAAGACTGGCAAGGCTTAAAAGACTATGCAACCACCAAGCCAACACTGCAGGAAGTATTAAGAGGGGGTTCTATAAAAGAGGAAAAAACCCTAAGAATAGCATTGAACAGAAATATAGAGACAGTCTACAGAAAGAAAGACTTCAAAGATAACTCGATATCAATAAAAACGTATCTATCAATAATCACTCTCAATGTGAATGGCCTAAATACGCTCATAAAATGGCACAGGGTTGGAGATTGGATAAAACGACAGAACCCATCCATATGTTGTCTACAAGAGACCCATTTTGAACCTAAAGATACACGCAGACTGAAAGGGAAGGCATGGAGAAGCATCTTTAATGCCAGTGGGCCTACAAAGAAGGCTGGGGTAGCGATTCTCATATCAGATAAATTAGACTTTAAACTAAAGACTGTAGTCAGAGATACAGAAGGACACTACATAATCCTTAAAGGGACTATCCACCAAGATGATCTAACAATTGTACATATCTATGCCCCCAATATAGGAGCAGCCAATTACTTAAGAAATCTGTTAATCAAGATAAAGAGTCATTGATATGAATACACAAATCGTAGGAGATCTTAACACGCCTCTCTCAGAAATAGACAGATCATCGAAGCAGAAAATCAATAAAGAAACAAGAGCATTGAATGACACATTGGACTAGATGGACCTCATTGATATATACAGAACATTCCACCGTAAAACAACAGAATACTCATTCTTCTCAAGTGCACACGGAACCTTCTCCAGAATAGACCACATACTGGGTCACAAATCAGGACTCAACTGATACCAAAAGACTGAGATTATTCCCTGCATATTGTCAGATCACAATGCTTTGAATCTGGAGCTCAATCACAAGGAAAAGTTACGAAGGAACTAAAACACCTGGAAGTTAAAGATCACCTTGCTTAAGAATGCTTGGATTAACCAGGAAATCAAAGAGTAACTGAAAGAATTCATGGAAACAAATGAGAATGAAGACACTTCAGTCCAAAACCTATGGGATACAGCAAAGGTGGTCCTAAGAGGAAAATACATAGCCATCCAAGTTTCCCTCAAAAAATAGAAAAATCCAGAATACACCAGCTGTCTCTACACCTTATGGAACTGGAAAATCAACAACAAATCAAACCAACTCCAAACATAAGAAGAGAAATCATCAAGATTAAAGCTGAGATCAATGAGGTAGAAACCAGAGATACAGTAGAACGTATCAATGAAACTAGAAGCTGGTTTTTTGAAAGAATCAATAAGATCGATAAACCATTGGCCACACTAATCCAAAAGAAAAGAGAGAAAGCCCAAATTCATAAAATTATTAATGAAAAGGGGAGATCACAACTAACACCAAGGAAGTAGAAACAATCATCAGAAGTTATTATCAACAGTTATATGCCAACAAGCTTAGCAACCTAGGTGAAATGGATGCATTCCTGGAAAACTATAAACTCCCAAAATAGAAGCAGGAAGAAATCGACAACCTGAATAGACCAATATCTAATAATGAGATTGAAGCAGTGATCAAAAAACTCCCCCCAAAAAAGAGCCCAGGACCTGACGGATTCCCTGCGGAATTCTACCAAACCTTCAAAGAAGAAATAACACCTATCCTCCTGAAGCTGTTTCAAAAAATTGAAGCAGAAGGAAAACTTTCAGACTCTTTCTATGAAGCCAGCATTACCCTGATCCCCAAACCAGGCAAAGACCCTACCATAAAGGAGAATTTCAGACCAATATCATTGATGAATATGGATGCTAAGATTCTCAACAAGATCCTAGCCAACAGGATCCAACAGCACATTAAAAAGATTATCCACCATGATCAGATGGGATTCATCCCTGGGCTACAAGGATGGTTCAACATTCGCAAATCAATCAATGTGATACAACAAATTAATATGAGAAGAGAGAAGAACCACATGGTCCTCTCAGTTGATGCAGGAAAAGCATTTGAGAAAATCCAGCATCCGTTCCTGATTAAAACACTTCAAAGTATAGGGATGGAGGGGACATTCCTGAACCTCATCAAATCTATCTATGAAAGACCCAAAGCAAATATCATCCTCATAAAGCTTGTAGCCTTCCCGTTGAGATTAGGAACAAGACAAGGATGCCCACTTTCACCACTCTTTTTCAACATAGTATTAGAAGTCCTAGCAACAGCAAACAGACAACAAAGAGAAATAAAAGGTATCCAAATTGGTAATGAAGAAGTCAAATTCTCTCTCTTCGCAGATGACATGATTCTTTATATGGAAAACCCAAAAGACTCCACCCCCAAACTACTAGAACTCATACAGCAATTCAGCAACGTGGCAGAATACAAAGTCAATGTGCAGAAATTAGTGGCTTTCTTATACACTAACAATGAAAATACAGAAAGGGAAATTAGAGAATCGATTCCATTTACTATAACACCAAGAACCATAAGATACCTGGGAATATATCTAACCAAAGAGGTAAAGGATCTGTACTGGAGGAACTACAGAACACTCATGAAAGAAATTGAAGAAGACACAAAAAGATGGAAGAGCATTCCACGCTCTTGGATCAGAAGAATAAACATTGTTAAAATGTCTATACTACCTAGAGCAATATATACTTTTAATGCCATTCCGATATTCTGTCCATTTCTTAACTGGATTATTTGTTTTTGTTTTGTTTTGCTTTCAGTTGTTGAGTTCAATAAGTTCTTTAGAGATCTTGAATACTAACACTTTATCAGATATGTCATTTGCAAATATCTTCTCCTATTCCTTCAGTCGTCTTTTAATTTTGTTGATTTTTTTCTCCCTTTGCTATGTAGAAACTTCTTTTTTTTTCCTTTTTTTTAATTTATTTTTTATTTATTTTCAGCATAACAGTATTCATTGTTTTTGCACCACACCCAGTGCTCCATGCAATCTGTGCCCTCTCTAATACCCACCACCTGGTTCCCCCAACCTCCACACCTCCCCGCCAATTCAAACCCCTCAGATTGTTTTTCAGAGTCCATAGTCTCTCATGGTTCACCTCCCCTTCCAATTTCCCCCAACTCCCTTTTTTTTTAAATTTTTTATTTTTTGTAAACATATATTTTTATCCCCAGGGGTACAGGTCTGTGAATCACCAGGTTTACACACTTCACAGCACTCACCAAAGCACATACCCTCCCCAATGTCCATAATCCCACCCCCTTCTCCCAAACCCCCTCCCCCCAGCAACCCTCAGTTTGTTTTGTGAGATTAAGAGTCACTTATGGTTTGTCTCCCTCCCAATCCCATCTTGTTTCATTGATTCTTCTCCTACCCACTTAAGCCCCCATGTTGCATCACCACTTCCTCATATCAGGGAGATCATATGATAGTTGTCTTTCTCTGCTTGACTTCTTTCGCTAAGCATGATACGCTCTAGTTCCATCCATGTTGTCGCAAATGGCAAGATTTCATTTCTTTTTTTTTTATTAAAAGAATTTATTTATTTATTTGACAGAGAGAGATCACAAGTAGGCAGAGAGGCAGACAGAGAGAGAGAGAGGAGGAAGCAGGCTCCACGCTGAGCAGAGATCCCGATGTGGGACTCGATCCCAGGACCCTGGGATCATGACCTGGGCTGAAGGCAGTGGCTTAACACACTGAGCCACCCAGGCGCCCCAAGATTTCATTTCTTTTGATGGCTGCATAGTATTCCATTGTGTATATATACCACATCTTCTTGATCCATTCATCTGTTGATGGACATCTAGGTTCTTTCCATAGTTTGGCTATTGTGGACATTGCTGCTATAAACATTCGGGTGCACGTGCCCCTTTGGATCACTACGTTTGTATCTTTAGGGTAAATACCCAATAGTGCAATTGCTGGGTCATAGGGCAGTTCTATTTTCAACACTTTGAGCAACCTCCATGCTGTTTTCCAGAGTGGCTGCACCAGCTTGCATTCCCACCAACAGTGTAGGAGGGTTCCCCTTTCTCCGCATCCTCGCCAGCATCTGTCATTTCCTGACTTGTTGATTTTAGCCATTCTGACTGGTGTGAGGTGATATCTCATTGTGGTTTTGATTTGTATTTCCCTGATGCCGAGTGATATGGAGCACTTTTTCATGTGTCTGTTGGCCATCTGGATGTCTTCTTTGCAGAAATGTCTGTTCATGTCCTCTGCCCATTTCTTGATTGGATTATTTGTTCTTGGGGTGTTGAGTTTGCTAAGTTCTTTATAGATTCTGGACACTAGTCCTTTATCTGATATGTCGTTTGCAAATATCTTCTCCCATTCTGTCAGTTGTCTTTTGATTTTGTTAACGGTTTCCTTTGCTGTGCAAAAGCTTTTGATCTTGATGAAATCCCAATAGTTCATTTATGCCCTTGCTTCCCTTGCCTTGGGCATTGTTCCTAGGAAGATGTTGCTGCGGCAGAGGTCGAAGAGGTTGCTGCCTATGTTCTCCTCAAGGATTTTGATGGATTCCTTTCGCACATTGAGGTCCTTCATCCATTATGAGTCTATTTTTGTGTGTGGTGTAAGGAAATGGTCCAATCTCATTTTTCTGCATGTGGCTTTCCAATTTTCACAGCACCATTTATTGAAGAGGCTGTCTTTTTTCCATTGGACAGTCTTTCCTGCTTTGTCGAAGATTAGTTGACTGTAGAGTTGAGGGTCTATTTCTGGGCTCTCTATTCTGTTCCATTGATCTATGTGTCTGCTTTTGTGCCAGTACCATGCTGTCTTGATGATGACAGCTTTGTAATAGAGCTTAAAGTCCGGAATTGTGATGCCACCAACGTTGGCTTTCTTTTTCAATATCCCTTTGGCTATTCGAGGTCTTTTCTGGTTCCATATAAATTTTAGAATTATTTGTTCCATTTCTTTGAAAAAGATGGATGGTTCTTTGATAGGAATTGCATTAAATGTGTAGATTGGTTTAGGTAGCATAGACATTTTCACAATATTTATTCTTCAAATCCAGGAGCATGGACCATTTTTCCATTTCTTTGTGTCTTCCTCAATTTCTTTCATGAGTACTTTATAGTTTTCTGAGTATAGATTCTGTGTCTCTTTGGTTAGGTTTATTCCTAGGTATCTTATGGTTTTGGATGCAATTGTAAATGGGATTGACTCCTTAATTTCTCTTTCTTCTGTCTTGCTATTGGTGTAGAGAAATGCAACTGATTTCTGTGCATTGATTTTATATCCTGACACTTTACTGAATTCCTGTATAAGTTCTAGCAGTTTTGGAGTGGAGTCTTTTGGGTTTTCCACATATAGTATCATATCATCTGCGAAGAGTGATAATTTGACTTCTTCTTTGCCGATTTGGATGCCTTTAATTTCCTTTTGTTGTCTGATTGCTGAGGCTAGGACTTCTAGTACTATGTTGAATAGCAGTGGTGATAATGGACATCCCTGCCGTGTTCCTGACCTTAGCAGAAAAGCTTTCAGTTTTTCTCCATTGAGAATGATATTTGCGGTGGGTTTTTCATAGATGGCTTTGATGATATTGAGGTATGTGCCCTCTATCCCTACACTTTGAAGAGTTTTGATCAGGAAGGGATGCTGTACTTTGTCAAATGCTTTTTCAGCATCTATTGAGAGTATCATATGGTTCTTTGTTCTTTCTTTTGTTGATTTGTTGTATCACATTGACTGATTTGCGGATGTTGAACCAACCTTGCAGCCCTGGAATAAATCCCACTTGGTCGTGGTGAATAATCCTTTTAATGTACTGTTGAATCCTATTGGCTAGTATTTTGTTGAGTATTTTCGCATCTGTGTTCATCAAGGATATTGGTCTATAGCTCTCTTTTTTGGTGGGATCCTTGTCTGATTTTGGGATCAAGGTGATGCTGGCCTCATAAAATGAGTTTGGAAGTTTTCCTTCCATTTCTATTTTGTGGAACAGTTTCAGGAGAATAGGAATTAGTTCTTCTTTAAATGTTTGGTAGAATTCCCCCGGGAAGCCGTCTGGCCCTGGGCTTTTGTTTGTTTGGAGATTTTTAATGACTGTTTCAATCTCCTTACTGGTTATGGGTCTGTTCAGGCTTTCTATTTCTTCCTGGTTCAGTTGTGGTAGTTTATATGTTTCTAGGAATGCATCCACTTCTTCCAGATTGTCAAATTTATTGGCGTAGAGTTGCTCATAGTATGTTCTTATAATAGTTTGTATTTCTTTGGTGTTAGTTGTGATCTCTCCTCTTTCATTCATGATTTTATTTATTTGGGTCCTTTCTCTTTTCTTTTTGATAAGTGGGGCCAGGGGTTTATCAATTTTATTAATTCTTTCAAAGAACCAGCTCCTAGTTTCGCTGATTTGTTCTATTGTTTTTTTGGTTTCTATTTCATTGATTTCTGCTCTGATCTTTATGATTTTTCTTCTCCTGCTGGGTTTAGGGTTTCTTCCCTGTTCTTTCTCCAGCTCCTTTAGCTGTAGGGTTAGGTTGTGTACCTGAGACCTTTCTTGTTTCTTGAGAAAGGCTTGAACCGCTATATATTTTCCTCTCAGGACTGCCTTTATTGTGTCCCACAGATTTTGAACCGTTGTATTTTCATTATCATTTGTTTCCATGATTTTTTTCAATTCTTCTTTAATTTCCCGGTTGACCCATTCATTCTTTAGAAGGATGCTGTTTAGTCTCCATGTATTTGGGTTCTTTCCAAACTTCCTAATGTGGTTGAGTTCTAGCTTTAGAGCATTGTGGTCTTAAAATATGCAGGGAATGATCCCAATCTTTTGATACCGGTTGAGTCCTGATTTAGGACCGAGGATGTGATCTATTCTGGAGAATGTTCCATGTGCTAGAGAAGAATGTGTATTCTGTTGGTTTGGGATGAAATGTTCTGAATATATCTGTGATGTCCATCTGGTCCAGTGTGTCGTTTAAGGCCTTTATTTCCTTGCTGATCTTTTGCTTGGATGATCTGTCCATTTCAGTGAGGGGAGTGTTAAAGTCCCTTACTATTATTGTATTATTGTTGATGTGTTTCTTTGATTTTGTTATTAATTGGTTTGTATAGTTGGCTGCTCCCACGTTGGGGGCATAGATATTTAAAATTGTTAAATCTTCTTGTTGGACAGACCCTTTGAGTATGATATAGTGTCCTTCCTCATCTCTTATTATAGTCTTTGGCTTAAAATCTAATTGATCTGATATAAGGATTGCCACTCCTGCTTTCTTCTGATGTCCATTAGCATGGTAAATTCTTTTCCACCCCCTCACTTTAAATCTGGAGGTGTCTTCGGGCTTAAAATAAGTTTCTTGGAGGCAACATATAGATGGGTTTTGTTTTTTTATCCATTCTGATAGCCTGTGTCTTTTGACAGGGGCATTTAGCCCATTAACATTCAGGGTAACTATTGAGAGATATGAATTTAGTGCCATTGTATTGCCTGTAAGGTGACTGTTACTGTATATGGACTCTGTTCCTTTCTGATCTACCACTTGTAGGCTCTCTCTTTGCTTAGAGGACCCCTTTCAATAATTCCTGTAGAGCTGGTTTGGTGTTTGCAATTTCTTTCAGTTTTTGTTTGTCCTGGAAGCTTTTAATCTCTCCTTCTATTTTCAATGATAGCCTAGCTGGATATAGTATTCTTGGCTGCATGTTTTTCTCGTTTAGTGCTCTAAAAATATCATGCCAGCTCTTTCTGGCCTGCCACATCTCTGTGGATAAGTCAGCTGCCAATCTAATATTTTTTACCATTGTATGTTACAGACTTCTTTTCCTGGGCTGCTTTCAGGATTTTCTCTTTGTCACTAAGACTTGTAAATTTTACTATTAGGTGATGGGGTGTGGGCCTATTCTTATTGATTTTGAGGGGCGTTCTCTGAACCTCCTGAATTTTGATGCTCGTTCCCTTTGCCATATTGGGGAAATTCTCCCCAATAATTCTCTCCAGTATACCTTCTGCTCCCCTCTCTCTTTCTTCTTCTTCTGGAATCCCAATTATTCTAATGTTGTTTCGTCTTATGGTGTCACTTATCTCTCGAATTCTCCCCTCGTGGTCCAGTAGCTGTTTGTCCCTCTTTTGCTCAGCTTCTTTATTCTCTGTCATTTGGTCTTCTATATCACTAATTCTTTCTTCTGCCTCATTTATCCTAGCAGTGAGAGCCTCCATTTTTGATTGCACCTCATTAATAGCTTTTTTGATTTCAACTTGGTTAGATTTCAGTTCTTTTATTTCTCCAGAAAGGGCTTTTATATCTCTTGAGAGGGTTTCTCTAATATCTTCCATGCCTTTTTCGAGCCCGGCAAGAACCTTGAGAATTGTCATTCTGAACTCTAGATCTGACATATTACCAATGTCTATATTGATTAGGTCCCTAGCCTTCTGTACTGCCTCTTGTTCTTTTTTTTGTGTTGAATTTTTCCGCCTTGTCATTTTGTCCAGATAAGAGTATATGAAGGGGCAAGTAAAATACTAAAAGGGTGGCAACAACCCCAGGAAAATATGCTTTAACCAAATTAGAAGAGATCCCAAATCGTGAGGGGGGAGAAAGGGGATAAAAAGAGGTTCAAAAAGGAATAAAGAAAGAAAAAAAAAAAGAAAAAAAAAGAAAAGAAAAGAATTTAAAAAAGAGAAAACACCTAAGAAAAATGTAAAAAAGAAAAAATATATATATTAGGTAAACTAGTAAAAAATCGTTAAAAAAGAAAAAGGTAACAGTTAAAAAAAAAAATTTACCCGAAGGCGAGAAAAAAAAAAAATGAAAAAGAAAAAAAATTAAATTAACTGCAAGACTAAAAAAAATCACAGGGAAAAAGCCATGAGTTCCATGCTTGGCTTTCTCCTCCTCTGGAATTCTGCTGCTCTCCTTGGTATTGAAACCGCACTCCATGGTAGGTGAACTTGGTCTCCGCTGGATTTCTTGTTGATCTTCTGGGGGAGGGGCCTGTTGTAGTGATTCTCAAGTGTCTTTGCCCCAGGCGGAATTACACCGCCCTTACCTGGGGCCAGGGTGAGTAATCCGCTCGGGTTTGCTTTCAGGAGCTTTTGTTCCCTGAGTGCTTTCCGTAGAGTTCTGGAGGACGGGAATACAAATGGCGGCCTCCTGGTCTCTGGCCCAGAGGAGCCGAGAGCCCAGGGCCGCACTCCTCAGTGCGCCCTCAGAGAACAGCGCCCAGTTACTCCCGTCTGCCCGACCTCCGGCCGCGCTCCGAGCTCACTGAGCCTGCGACCGGTTCAAGGTCATCCGAGCTGCGAGCTTACTGCCGTCTCTGTCTCTGTAGCCGGCTTTCCCGTTCCAATACCCGCAAGCTCTGCGACACTCAGACACCCCCGATTCTTCTGTGACCCTGCGGGACCCGAGGCCACGCTGACCCCGTGTGGGCTTTGCCCCGGGTAGCCTCTGGAGCGATGTCCCTCAGCGGAACAGACTTTTAAAAGTCCTGATTTTGTGCGCGGTTGCTCCGCCACTTGCCGGGAGCCGCCCCCCCCCACCCCCGGGTCTATCTTCCCGTCGCTTTGGATTCACTTCTCCGCCGGTCCTACCTTTCAGAAAGTGGCTGTTTTTCTGTTTCCAGCATTGCTGTTCTTCTTCTCTTCAATCTGCCGATGGATTTTCAGGTGTTTGCAATCTTTAGATAAGCTATCTAGCTGATCTCCGGCTAGCTGAAGTTGTCTCAGCCTGCTACTTCTCCGCCATCTTGACTCCTCCCCCCCTCTATGTAGAAACTTCTTACTTGATAAGTCCCAATAGTTCATTTTTGCTTTTGATTCCCTTGCCTTCAAAGACATGTTTAATAAAAAGTTCATCTGGCCAAGGTCCAAGAGGTTGCTGCCTGTGTTCTCCTCTAGGATTTGGATAGTTTTCTGTCTCATATGTAGGTCATTCACCCATTTTGAATTTATTTTTCTGTATGGTGTACAAAGTGGTCCAGTTTCATTCTTGTGCAAGTTGTTGTCCAATTTCTCCAACACAATTTGTTGAAGAGACTGTCTTTCTCCATTGGATATTGTTTCCTACTTCATCAAAGATTAGTTGACCATAAAGTTTTGGGTCCATCTCTGAGTTTTCTCTTCTGTTTCATTGATTTATATGTCTATTTCTTTGCTTGTACTACCTTCTTGATGACTACACCTTTGTAATACAGCTTGAAGTCCAGAATTGTGATGCCTTCAGGTTCACGTTGTCTTTTTCATGATTATTTTGGTTATTCAGGGTCTTTTGTGGAGCCATACAAATTGTAAGATTTTTTCTTCTAGCTCTATGAAAAATGCTAGTGGCATTTTGATAGGTATTGCATTAAATAGGTAGATTGTTTAAGGTAGTATAAACATTTTAATCATATTTGTTCTTCTCATCCATGAGCATAAGATGTTTTTTCCATTTCTTTGTGTCATCAACTTCTTTTATAAGTATTTTATGGTTTTGAGAGTACAGATGTTTTACTTCTTTGGTTAGGTGTATTCCTAGGTTTCTTAGGGGTTTTGGTGCAATTGTAAATGAGATTGATTTTTTGATTTATCTTTCCATTGTTTTATTATTTATGTATACAAATGCAACTGATTTTTGTATTCTTCGAACATGCTGATTTTTTAAATCAATACTAGCAAGCTTTTGATGGAAACTTTTTCTATATAGATTATCATATTGTATGTGAACAATAAAAGTTTGACTTCTTCCTTGCCCATTTGGATGCATTTTTTTTCCCTATGTTTGGCTCAGTGCTTTGGCTAAGACTTACAATACTATGCTAAATAACTGTGGTGAGAGTGGCATTCCTGTCTTTTTCCTGACAAGTGAGGAAAAGCTCTCAGTTTTTCTCCACTGAAGATGAGATTAACTGTGGGTCTTTTGTAATTCGTCTTTATGATGTTGAGTTGTGTTCTCTCTAAACCTACTTTGTTGAGGGTTTGTATCATGAATGGATGTTTTATTTTGTCAAAGCTTTTTCTGCATCCATTGAGAAGATCATATGGTTCTTATCCTTTCTTTTATTAATATGAAGCATCATGTGGATTTATTTGGGAATATTGAACTTCCCTTTCAGCCAGGAATAAATCTCACATTATCATGGAGAATAAGTCTTCAATATACTGCTGGATTTGATTTGCTACTGTCTTGAGAATTTTTGCATCTATGTTCATCAGGGATATTGGCTTGTACTATTCCTTTTTAATGGATCTCTATCTGATTGGAATCAAGGTAATGCTGGCCTTGTAAGAGTTTGGAAGTTTTCCTTTCATTTCTATTTTTTGGAACAGTTTGAGAAGAATAAGTATTAACTCTTCTTTAATTGTCTAGTAGAATTATCCAGGAAGACATCTGGGCCTGGGCTTGTTTAGGAGGTTTTTGTTTGTTTGTTTGCTTGTTTTAGTGATTCAATTTTCTTCCTGGTTATGGATCTATTTCAATTTTCTCTTTCTTCCTATTTCAGTTTTGTTAGTTTATATGTTTCCAGGAATTTATCCATATCTTCCAGATTGCTCAATTTGTTGGCATGTAATTTTTCACAATATTATTTTATAATTATATTTCTGTGGTGTTGGTTGTGACTTCTCCTTTTAATTTTTGTTTTTATGTATTTGAGTCCTTTCTCTTTTCTTTTCGATAGATCTGATTAGATGTTTATCAATTTTACTAAACCTTTCAAAGAACCAGCTACTAGATTCATCAATCTGTTCCACTGAGTGTTTTTTTTTTCTTACTATGTCATTTATTTCTGCTGTAATCTTTATTATTTCCATTTTTCTGATGGCCTTTTGCTTTTTATTTCTTTTTTATTGCATTTCTATTTGTCACTTGAATTTTTTTTTTGGAATAGCATTTGATTTCTCTGTATTTTTAAAAACCTTATCCCTAGAAGAAGAGGAGAAAGAAGGTGCGTCTAACAAGTATTCAAAAAAAAAAACTGAAAATTTCCCAATTTTTTTAAAGATTGTATTTATTTATTTGTCAGAAAGAGAGTGCACAAGCAGGGGATGCAGCTGGCAGAGAGAGAAGCAGACTCCCTGTTGAGCAAGGAGCCCAATGTGGGACTTGATCCCAGGACTCTGTGATCATGACCTGAGCCAAAGGCAGATGCTTGAGCAACTGCACCACCCAGGTGTCTGAAAATTTCCCAAATTTGACAGAGGACATGAACCTACATATTTTAAAACCTGAGCAAATTCCAAATAGGATAAATCTAGATAAGCTCACACCAAAATACATCATAGTCCAAGTCACAAAAAGTAAAATCATTAGAAAATATTTTGAAAACCACAAGAGATCACTGATGTCTTACATATAGAGGAAAACAAATCTAATGGGTACAGATTTCTTTTCAAAGAAATATAGAATCTAGAAGGAAGTAGTCAAGCATTTCACTTCAAAAAGAAATATTGTCTTGATGGCATTTCTGGATTACTGACATTTTCAATATCAAATATGGGATATATGAGGTATAAAAATAACCAGGATACTACCACAATGTTGTTCCTCAGTCCTTGAGGTCCCTGGTAAACCCACCATCTTTTGGTCTTTCATATTTTTCTAATATTTGTTTTATATATGATATCTATAAGTTTTTCCTGTACTTTTTGTGAGAAACATAATAAAATATGTCTATTCCATTTTTCCAAAAAAGCAGAAGTCCATAAATATTCTAATTAATTAATTAATTAATTAATTTTCAGCATAACAGTATTAATTGTTTTTGCACCACACCCAGTGCTCCATGCAATCCGTGCCTTCTCTAGTACCCACCACCTGGTTCCCCCAACTTCCCACCCCCCGCCACTTCAAACCTCTCAGATTGTTTTTCAGGGTCCATAGTCTCTCATGGTTCACCTCCCCTTCCAATTTCCCCCAACTTCTTTCTCCTCTCTAACTCCCCTTGTCCTCCATGCTATTTGTTATGCTCCACAAATAAGTGAAACCATATGATAATTGACTCTCTCTGCTTGACTTATTTCACTCAGCATAATCTCTTCCAGTATGCCTCCATCAGAAAGGATGAATACCCAACTTTTGTAGCAACATGGATGGGAATTGAAGAGATTATGCTGAGTGAAATAAGTCCATAAATATTTTTTAAACTGTGTCTTAATGCTTTTATTTTATTTTGGTCTTTTTGAAGTAATTTCTCCACTGCCCAGAAGTATCTATAATTGTTCCATTAATCTCATGCACCTTTTAAAATTTTACTTTAGCAAATAGCTCATTTTCTCTTACAAATTCAGTTTTTCCTCTCTTAAACATTTATTTTGTCTCTCAATGTGATTCTTTGTTCCCTTATATCTTAGAATAAAATTTAAAAAAAAAAACTTCCCTCAAATCACAGTCTTCATAACACTCCTCTCCTTTATTATTGCAATGAATCTTTAACCATTAAGGCCACTAACCCAAAATACTTTTATGTACCATATTTTCCTTTAATTAATTCATTAAAGGAATGTCACAAAACTTCTCTGGAATTTGCCTTCAAAATTGGTAAAACTGTTGAGTATATAAGAAAATTGTTTTAACATTTTGTAAGGTTATGAATCAATGAGGTATTTGATGTTATTGGCAATATTTTCAACTTGGAAATGTTCAAAAAGCAGAAAAACTGAATTTGAATTACTAAAAAAAAAATCTTTCTTCTGCAGTCTCTCTATTGATAGTGCGTGATTTTATTTTTATCTTCTATTTATGTTCCTGATCTCTTGGGTCTAGGTATAACTTGAGGTGCAAGTATAGACATTCACAAATGCCATTTGAATCCACCCTACTATTTAATCCTTATGTATGGCTCTCTGTTGTTGAGTTTCTCTTCCCACCAGTTACTGAAACAACAAACCCTATGTTAGTCAAGAGTGGAGAACTTGACACAGGTATCTTTCTTACCACAGACTTACTATGACAACATATGAAGTGTGGGTGACTACTAAGGGCATTGTCCCAAGTAAGTGAGGAGGCTATAGGCAGATGAACCGTACAAAAGTAGGGGTGCTAATTCTTCGGGTATATATTGATTGTCTCAATACAATATATGTCTCAATACAATATATTCAATTTTTATTAGAATTTAAATTACAAAATAATAAATAAATAAATAATAAGGATACAATTGTTATGAATTTCAAAATGATGACCACAAAGCATTATATTCAAACCGGGAGCCCTTCTGAACATCAAGTTCTTGTGTGATGACACTGGTCACATATACTTTGGCAGCCCTACTCCCCAATTATAAACTTTTCCTAGCTTCCAATGTCTTACAAAAGTAGTCTGAGATCCTTAGGTTGTCATTTAAGGCCCTCTAACATCTAAGTTTCAAATGATACCTTAAAGGTTATAGAGGTGAGATGATAACTCTAAGGAGGAAATTACTATCCACATGGCTTGGGAAATAAACGTGGAACATAAGATGAAAGGATAATTTAAAGGTGATTTAAGTTTTTTGTCCAGAGGAACTAAGGATACTATAGTGACATTATAGGGGTTGAATATGCCTAGTTACTGGAGCTCCTTTGGAAGACTAGAAAAGAGAGACATGATAGAGAGTTTGAAGTATTAACGACACCAAATTGCATTAAATATCTTCATAGTTACACCTAACTATATGATTTTAGATATCTGTTTCCAACAGGTATTTGAAAAGGACTATGTGTAGTCAGGAGAGGGGCATGTATGTGCTTAAGTTACAAACTGAGGAGCCATTCACATAAACATAATAGTAAACACTGTGTGATAGCACCAAAGGAGAGGGTAAGCAAAATTTCTTAATTCTGGGAAGATGAGTGGTATTCATCTCATAAAGGAAAAACCACAGAATATTGCCCCATTGTTGTTACATATGACTATTCATTTGATCATGTTTTAGTCTTTGACATCAGTGAATATTGTGTTTTACAAAGGAAAATAGTTACCTGTGTTTTAAGATGTGTCTTAAACCATTCAGACATATATCTTTGTCTAAAATATTAAAATAGATAATTTTTCCTCTTGGGTATAAAAGTCTGATGTATCTCTCTATACTGCATTATGAAATATATTCTAAGCATATATTAATTGAACTCTTCAGAAATCTCTAATAATAGATGTATTGATCTCTAAATTACTATCTATAACTCACAGATGCACACAATGTTAAAGAAAGAATATGTTTGCAGTTAACATATGACAAGTTAAAAGGCCCAAGTTCTAGTGTTAGTTGTTACAGAAATTTGTTTTATGACCTTGGATAGCACACTCTGTATTGAGCTTTAATTTCCCACAATTTTTCAAACATAAAAATGTTTATTTCAGATTACAGTTGTTATGAAGAAATGCATTCTATAGTTCTTTGTCCAAGAATAAACCATTTCTTCTGCACTAAATTAGGTCCACTTTGAGTACTCTGACTCAAATGAATAGAATGTCAAATGTTTTTAACTGGATTGATCTTGTGCCCCTCTAACCCAGTTGTTTTTTTAGGGAAAGAATAATTTCCAGGACTGGGGCAGAACTGATGGATCTCTTGTGGTATATGAACCCTCATTTTAAAGATGATGTTATGAATTATGCATTAGCATAGGGAATTTATGTTCTTTTTCCCCCATGTTTTAGTAAAATGCACTTAACATAAAATTAATCATCTTGACCATTTTTATTGAAGTGAAATTAACTTACAATATCAAATTATTTTTAGATGTCAAACATATTGATTCAATAATTCTATACATTACCTAGTGCTCACCATAGTGTTTGATCTTCACTATTTTTAAGACTATAGTTCAGTGGTATTAAATACAATCATAATATGCTACTATCACCACCATTCATCCACAAAAAATTTTTCATTTTGTAAAATTGAAAGCCTTACTCATTGAACAACTCTTATTCATCCTTCCCCACATCCCCTGGAAATCACCATACTACTTTCTACCTTTATAATATTGAAAACTTAAGTACTTTGTATAAATGGAACCATGGTATTTGCTCCCAAAGTCTTTCATTTTGTTGCATATGTGAGATTTTTCTTCATTTTTTAATGAATACTATTCAATTGCATGTAAATCTAACATTTTGTTGCCTATTATCTGTCAATGGAAATTTGTGTTTTTTTTAATCTTTTTGCTATTGTGAATAATGATTCTACAAACATGAGTGCACAAATATCTTTCAGTGTCTTCTTCCAATTCTTTTAAGTATATATGCAGAAGTGGAATCACTAGATCAAATTGGATTTATATTTTTGATTCCTTGAGGAACTGCCAGACTATTTTCCTCAACAACTGTATCATTGTACTTTCCCAAAAAAATGTTCAGGTGTTCCAGTTTCTTGACATTCTTGCCAATACTAAATTCTTCCTTTCTTCCTCTCTTTTCTTTCTTTCCTTTTTCTTTCTTTGTTTCTTTCTTCTTTCTTATTCTCTTTCTTTCCTTCTTTTTTTAATATAGCCATCCTAATGGGTTTTTGGTTTTGATTTACATTTTCCTAATAATTAGTGATCTTGAGCATCTTTACATATGCTCATTGGCCATGTGTATATCTTTGAAGAAATACCTATTCAATTCCTTTGCCCATTTTTGAACTGGATTGTTTCTTTTTATTTTGTTGAGGCTTAGGTGTTCTCCATATATTCTGGATATTAATCTTTTAACATATATATGACTTGAAATTTTATCTCCCATTTTGTGGCTGGCCTCTATACTCTATGGATAGTGAGTTTTGATGTATATTTTAGAAATTAAGTCCAATTATTTTTTTTTATTTTGCTGCTCTATCCTTAGTGTCTTATTAAAGAAATTATTGCCAGATCCAATGTGATTTTTTTCCCCAAAACATTCTATAGTTCTTACATTTTGTTCTTTGATATATTTTAGTTAATTTTTGTATATGGTGTGAGGTAAGGATCTAATGTAATTTTACATATGTATATTCACATTTCCCTATAGCATTTGCTAAAAAAACTATCCTTTCCCCATTAAAAGTTCTTGATCACATTGTCAAAAATAATTTGAATGTTTGAGTTTATATGTAAAGGTTTATTTCAGGGCTCTCTATTCTACCCCATTAGTTTGTATATCTATCTTTAGCCTAGTTTGATTACTCTACCTTTGTAGTAAGCTTGAAATTATGTTAAAAAATGTATTTCCTTCTTATTCAAAATTGTTTTGGCAGTTGGGGTCCTTTAAGATTTTGTATGAATTTATGGATGGATTTTTCTATTTATGCTAAAAGTAATTGGGTTTTGCAAGGGATTTCATTGAATCTGTAGATCACTTTGGGTAGTATGGACACATTAATAGTATTAAATTTTCCAATCCATGAATATGAAGTGTGATTCCATTTTTAAGTCTTATTTTTAATATCTTGTAGCTATGCTATATATTTTTCATTGTATGGTTTTTCATCTACTTGCTTAATCCCTATTTTATTTATGTTACTCTAAATAAAATTATCTTAATTTCTTTTATGGCTGCTCATTATCCATTTGTAAGGATGGAGCTAGAGTGTATTAGCCTAAGCAAAATAAGTCAGTCAGTGAAAATCAAGTACCATATGATTTCACCCATATGTGGAATTTAAAAAACAAAACAGATTAACATTGGAGAATGGAAGGGAAAATAAAATAAAATAAAAACAGAGATGAAGGAAAACCATAATATATTCTTAACTATAAGAAACAAACTGAAGGTTGCTAGAGGGGAGGTGGGGTTGGGGGATGTGGTAATTGGATGATGGGCTTTAAGGGAAGCATGCTATGTAATGATCACTTGGTGTTATATGCTACTCATGAATCACTAAATTCTACCCCCAAAACTAATAATACACTATATTTTAACTGACTTTAATTTAAATTAAAAAAAAATTAAAAGATAGGATGAGAAAATATCTCTCAGAAAATGAAATAAAGAATGAGGGAAAGGATAGGAAATGGGAATGAGAGTAGGCATCAAGGGAGAAATAATGGGTGGTAGGATAGGTGAATTTCTTTTGGTGTTATAAATAATGATAGCCAAGGTATGAAGGCAACCCAAGTGTCCCTCCATACATGAACAGATAAAGAAGAAATGGCAGACATGGAATATTATTCAACCGTAAAAAAGAATTAAATCTTGCCATTTTCAGCTACATGGATGGATCTAGAGCATATAGTGGTAAGTGAAATGATTTAGTCACAGAAAACCAAATACCACATGATTTCACTTATATGTAGAATTTACAAAACAAAACAAATTAAAAAAAAAAAAAGAAAAGAAAAGAAGAGAGAAATAAAAAAACAGACTCTTAAATACAGAGAACAAGCCGGTGGTTGTCAGATGGGAGGTGGATGGAAAGATGCATGAACTAGATAAAGAAGATTAAGGGTATACTTATCTTGATGAGCACTGAGAAATGTATATAACTGTTGAATCTTTATATTGCACACCTGAAATAAATATAACACTGCATGTTAATTATATTTTAAAAAAAAATATGTCTTCAGGAAGCCAACCAATTGGGTCAGTAGATTGAAATATATTAAGAAGACAAAAGATACAAAAATATTTTAAGAAGAGATCAATAAGAAAATATTCCAAGAAACATTAGCTTAGTTAGTAGTAGTACAAGTGTATTTATGATCAATCAAAAAATAGTTTTTAGAGTATTTTGGGGAAATACAATAAAAAATGAAATTTTCCCAAATTCAGAAATCTTTCCCACAAAGGTAGTTAAAAAAATAAAAGACATTTTTAATTGAATATGTATGAAACTAGAATGTAATATTACAGGCATTCTCCTAAAGGATTGCAAAGAGATAAAGGAAACTTCCTCCCATATAGAGTTAAGCATATCTGATTTATTATATACATGTATTCAAGATAAGCAATGACTAGTCCTCAAGAAGAGTACTTTGCAGCTTTTGTCATACATAGTCCATCCTAACATAACCTGGTAATTGAGATGAACATTTGTGTTAACTTACTGGCTTTATCCAGAAAAAAAGAAATTTCTCGTGCTTTTGTTTGTTTTGCTTTGTTTTGCCAAAAGTTAATTTGCAAGTTGGAACAAGGCATGCACAAATGTCAGGGTCTCACCATTCTACCAGAACTGAGAGAGAGCAATGTGTCTCCTAAAGTTTGCATTTCAAAAAGATGGCTCTCAAGGTGTTTCATTTTTAAAGAAATGAGGAAGTACTTAAAACAAGTTTCCTAAGGCAAATTATTTGAGAAAATTGAGAGAAGAAAATTTTCTACCTTCAAAAGAGATAATTAAGCCTCTATTTTTGTTTTCATTTGTCCTTATAATATGAAGATAATATTAATTGTAATTTTCATTCTTCTTTATTAAGTATTATAGATTAAAAAGAAAGGATCAAACAAAATACCATGTAAATATTATTCTATTCCTTAAAACCCAAGAGGTAAGTGTTATCGTTATCATCACTGAAAAAGGGAGAAAGCTACAGTGTAAATAAGTGGTTTGCCAGAGTTCAACAGGTACAACGTTGCAAAGCTAGATTTATGAACTGAGACTTTTCTGATTCCAAAGCTCTAACAATATCTACTATTCAATAGCACCCTGTAAAAATAGAAGTAAAACTTATGATGCCTGGGACACCTGGGTGGCTCAGTGGGTTAAAACCTCTGCCTTCGGCTCAGGTCATGATCCCAGGGTCCTGGGATCAAGCCCCACATTGGGCTCTCTTCTTGGCAGGGAGCCTGCTTCCTCCTTTCTCTCTGTCTGCTTCTCTGCCTGCTTGTAATCTCTGTCTGTCAAATAAATAAATAATATCTTTAAAAAAATATATAATGCCTGTCTTGGTAGTGAACCAGTGAGGTGTTGAACTAGAACAACCCCTCACTAGAGGCAGAACTAAAGCCTAAGGGACTGGTGAGGGCTAAGTGTCTTTAGATAAGAAGTTTAGAAAGTGAGGCAAAAAAGGAAGCCAAGCAGATCATTCTACAATCAATAAATTTGCATAGTTAAATTCTGGTTGTATTATGACAGTCAAAGGCAGGGAGTCTTTTCCCTGAATTAATTCAGGAAGAAAATACCATTGCAAAGATAGCATCTGAAGTCTTTGTATAATTTACAATTTGAAATAATATAAAACTGCCCATTCTGAAGTCTACAAAAATGAGCAGGAGACCTGGTCTGGCAGGTAATTTTGGAATAAAAGGTAGTATTTATTATTTTATCCTATTATAAAATTAATTCATGCTTGACTCCAAATATTTGAAACATCTATAAAAACTGATAAAATAAAACAAAAATCACTCAGTTCCATAATCTAAATATATTCCCTGTTAACACTGTGGTGCATGTCCTTCCAAAAATTTTGTTCCTTTAATCAGCACTACTGCACGTTTGAAAATCACCAATTACTATGAGAGATCACAAGTGTCTGAAAGTATGTGGCTAGAGAGGATGGTTTCATTAAGGCCCTGACACTTCTGCCCATTTGGCTACAACGGCTCCCTTAACCAGCCTTTGTTTGCTTAATAGTGATGATAAAAATCACTTCCCATGCAGTGGCTTAAGCATCAAAGCTTTTCCTGTTTAAAGACCTCATCAGTGTTGCTTTGAAACTTCTGCAATTTGAACATCAAGACCAATTGCAAAATCCTCTTTTGATAATTCATGCAAGCCATCGCTGAAATACATATAACCAATTCTTTCAGCCACTTCAGGCCTGTAAAAGGGAGCTAATCTTTTCGCCTGCCAAATCCCACTTGGTTTCAATAGAAGCTCTTGAATTTAAAATAAGAAGCTAGGAAGGAAGGAAGGGAGGAAGAAAGGGAGGAAGGGAGGAAGGAAGAAAGAAACTAGCAAATTCTATGAAAGAGATGAAAGAACTGTGGGAAAAATTATTTGTAGAATTTAGCTAAATCCCATTAGCTAGTTCTGAATAGAACTTAAATAAGAATGACAAGGTTGAATCAACACAAAATACATGAAGGAATAAGCTTTCTGTAGGTATTATTTGAGTTTTAGAAAGACCTCAACTTGCAGCAATGTCAAAGTGTAATATCCACTTTGCTTCAAGATAAAGATAAATTCCAGAGTCACATCTGTAGAGAAGATTCAGAGTAGTGGAAGGGACTTATAAAAGAACAAAATGTAATCCTGCTAAACATTCATGCAATACTTTGTTTCCAAAATTATTTTACATGTATTAATTAAACTTTAGTAGATATTACTGGTGTTATTTTCAAAACACTGAGGTCTGCAGAAATTAAATAACTTACTCAAGAATAGTTAGGATTTTAGTTTAGATCAATATAATTACAAAAGCTTGGCTTTAAACTACTGTGGTATCTTCCTCCTAGATTAATTTAAATCAATTGCATCCAATATTGTACTACTAAGAATCATTTTTATGATGTAATTTTCCCTATAGATCTTTCATCCTGAAATATTTTATCAAAATTTATATTATTTATTTAATACATATCTCCAAGTTTTTAAAATCTAGTAAAAAGTCAAGTTAAAAGGATAATTTAGCCTATGAACTTTATCAAACCTAAATATGATTCATTCATTAAGTTACTTGAATGATTGAAAACACTTGTTTTAAAACATGTGGAAACCCATTACAATTGCTTTCAAGGACTGTGAGAATGAATGATTACTGTGTTATCCTAAGGCCATGTTGGAATATAACGTTTGATAATATTAATAGAACAGAGAAGCTTCAAGATCGTACAGCTAGTGAAACTAAGAATTAAATTTGCTTCTCTTTGTGAACAATTTTTGATATGCTATACTTATGCCTTTTGATGGTCAGAAGAGAAACAGAAAATAAACTGACACCAGATCATAGACTTCCTGAGTTTCTAGCACACATGAAATTATTACAAGTCTTCTTCAGAAAGGATAAACATAGCTCTATGCAATATTTTGTAGAATTCAACCATATAAACTAGGTTATTATAATGGCTGCTGTTATGAATAAAACGATCATCTCCTTTAACTCTTCAGTTTACATTTAAATTGATAGATCCTTGATATAGTAACTTTTACCAAAATAATGACCATGTAATTGGATATAATATAAATGTAAATCTAATTTATATGCCCAGGTAAATCCATGTCATGAAATTGTGAAGTTCTCACTGGTGCAAGGCTGAATGGCCACTTAAGAAATCACTAGTTTTCAGGATGCTTGGGTGGTTCGGTTGGTTAAGCATCTGCTTTCAGGTCATGATCCCTGGGTCCTGGGATGGAGCCTCACGTTGGGCTCCTTGCTCAGTGGGTAGCCTTCTTCTCCCTCTCCCTCTGCCTGCCTGCTGTTCCCCTTGCTTGTGCTCTCTCTCTCTCTCACTATTTCTCTCTCTGTGTCAAATAAATATAATCTTTAAAAAGAAAAAAAAAAGGATTTCACTAGTTTTCTTGTCCTACAATTTTATGCTAACCATCTTAACCAAACCACATTGTTAATAATCAGTTTTGATGTTTTTTTATTCTGCCATTACATTGACAAAGTGATATATATAAAGAGATCTATCTATCTATATGTAACATTTGCATGTATTTTTTTAAAAAATGCTATTTGCTAATCCTAACCATTACATTTATAAAGTTGCTTAGAAAATTCATTCCATATGCTACAAAAAATGAAGGGATATATAAATTTTGATTAGCAATCTAGCACAAATATTTTAGTGATTTTTTGGAAGACAGAATAGCAATTACCAAGCAAGACCACAATAGACATATCAGTAGACATAATTGTCACAACTTAAAAAGAGATAGAAAAATAAATATGCTGTGCAAGAAGCGCTATATAAATTCTCTAAGTCTTTAACTGCCAGGTTAACTTCTAGTCCATTAGTAGCTGTAGCTAGTGGAAATTTGTCCATAGGTATTTTAACAGATTGAGAAGACTAGTTTTTCCCGTGTGTCAGAGCAGTTTTTCCAAACTTTAGTTACTTGCATCCTGAATTTAAGAAATTGGCAATATTTACCTATAATCATTATTATTATATACTTAAAATTAATGAAAATGTCTTAAATCATTCTAAGAAAATGTGTTATTATTAATAATGAGATATCCACATCAAATACTATAACGAGTACTGTCTTTCATATAATGTATCTTTTTTAGAATTCAAGGAGTTCACAATGTCCTAAAGTGTGACAAAATATGTATATTAATTTAGGTGTTAGGAGTAAAAATATTATTGAAATTTTTTCAACAAATACTAGAGAACTGCCTCTATTCAATAACCTCAAGTATTTAAAACACCATGTTTGTCTAAGAATGTATTAAACTTCTATATGTTTCTGAAATGACTATCATAAATCTTGCATTTTCTCATAGCACTGTTCTTAATATACAATTTTAGCAAGCTCCATTTTGTCAGAGCTAAATAACAAATTAGAAGGGGAAATAAGACTGGTTAGAAGCAGGCATTTCATAAACAAGAGAAAAAAATGATATATCTCTTGATATGAAAAGTGATAAAACAAAAATAGTGAACCATCTTCCTACATTTTCTGATAGAGAATACCCAAAATAGTGGTAAAATTTAAGTACCAAAAATATTCAATTATATTTAGTGATATTTATTTCAGAAAGCATAGAAACATGTAATTAAAAATCCATCCAAAAAGATTTAAAAAAATGGGGCACCTGGGTGACTCAGTTGGTAAAAGCCTCTGCCTTCAGCTCAGGTCATGATTCCAGGGCCCTGGGATAGAGCCCTGCACTGGGCTATCTGCTCAAAAGGGAGCCTGCCTCCCCCTTTCTCTCTCTGCCTGCCTCTTTGCCTACTTGTGAGCTCTGTCTGTCAAATAAATAATTAAATAATCTTTAAAATAAAATAAGATAAAAATAAAAGATTAAAAAGTTATATGAGTTGCTTGTAGAAAAATACTTCAGTTATCTATAATGTTTACATATGCAAAATTTTGCACTTGTAACATGGCCAGACAAATTGTCATTATACATTTTTTTTTTTTTTTAAATGGAAGCCTCTGACTTTATTTTGGAGTCATTTTATTTCACCTAGATACGGTCAAGGTCATGATTATTTTTTAATCATAGAGAGTTTTAGTTATTAACTAAAACAAAATCCAAATCCTGAAAACTATCCATAGCATAAAACTAGAAACTACTGCATCTTTTTTTTTTTCCAAACTACTGGATCCTAATCAAATTGCATGAGCAGTGAATTCTGAGCCATTGTTGGTGAATCATAGGAGGTATAGATTTTAGCTTAGGTTAGTCTTACAAGAAATAAAGAATAATAGAAGACAAAATATCAACCAAATCAGAGTACCTGGTTAGCTCAGTTGTTTAAGCATTTGACTCTTGATCTCATCTGAGTTCATGATCTCAGAGTTGCAAGTCTGAGCCCCACATATGGCTCCATGTTCAGCTGGGAGTCTGCTTGAGATTCTCTGTATCTCTCTTCCTTTGCCTCTCCCCCTATTCTCTCTCTCTCTCTCTCTCTCTCTATATATATATATATATATATATATATATATATAACAAATTAATAAATCTAAAAAAAAAAACCTCGGTTAAATCATAACTATGGAGTATAATCTTATTGTGAGACACCATTTCCCTAATATTAAGAGTTGTTCCCCTTTATCAGAACATAAAAATATAAAACATTAATAAAATGGAGATAGAAAAGGTATACAATTTCTTCTGTAAAGTAAAAGTCAGTTGTTTAAAAAAAAATCAATGAGGAATGCCTGGGTGGCTCAGTGGGTTAAGCCTCTGCCTTTGCCTCAGGTCATGATCTCAGGGTCCTGGGGTGGAGCCTCACATCAAGTTCTCTGCTCAGCGGGGAACCTGTCTACCCCTCTCCCTCTGCCTGCCTCTCTGCCTACTTGTGATCTCTCTCTCTCTCTCTCTCTGTCAAATAAAATCTTTTAAAAAATCAATGAGTATGAAAAACCTCTAGCAAGACTGACAATTTTTTTAAAAAGAAGACACAAATTGCCAATACTGGGATTGAAACAAGGGTTAACAAAACTGATTTTATAGCAATGAACAACATAATAAGGAAACACTAAAAAGAACTTTGCACTAAGACAATATAGAATTTTAAAGGTCACCAGGCTTGGATGGGATAGAACCAAGAAGGTATTGTGAAGCTTTTGGAGAAAAGGCAGGACATATAGAATGGAAACAGTAATCTAAGGAGTGCCTGGGGCACACAATGGGGTGATTATTTGCTCATTTTGGAACATGACCCAGGAAGGCAGCATTCACGGAGAGACTCTTCTGGAAAAAAAGGAACTAATGGTGCCTTTTCCCTCCTTGCCCTTCAGCATAAACGCAGAGCCACTTGCAGGAACCAATGTAACACTGACACTTGCTACCAGCTTGCTTACACCAAGATCTGTCCCCCATATTTTAGTGAAACGTTGCTTCCCTGCCTTGGTTGCATAAGTCCTGGCATAATGGGTCCACTCCTCAAGAAGACTGACACAAGAGGTGCCTGGGTGGCTCAGTGGGTTAAAGTCTCTCCCTTCGGCTCAGGTTATGATCCCAGGGTCCTGGGATCAAGCCCCGCATTGGGCTTTCTGCTCAGAAGGGATCTGGATTCCTCTCTCTCTCTCTCTCTCTCTCTGCCTGCCTCTCCTTCTATTTGTGATCTCTATCTGTCAAATAAATAAATAAAATCTTTTAAAAATTTAAAAAAAGAAGAAGATTGACCCAAACTCCTGTTCACAGTGCGATTCCAAACTTAGGAGTTTGGCAGAGCCACAATTCTAGTAGTAGAAGTAACAATATTATTTTTGAAGCAGGCCAGAGCACACTTAGTTAAAACACATCACAATCAAGCCAGGGACCAAATGCTGCCCACAACAATAAAAGAAAGCCTCTACACTCAACTGGCCTGAAGGATAAAGTGGTCAGCACAAAATTGCAGAAAACATGCAGTCCACATTTGAGACACTCCCAGAAGTTCCAGGGAACAGGGGACACTACATGACAAGGCAATAATAGGATTGATTTTTCATAAAGCCATTATGCTCAAGACAAGGAGACATACCTAACTTTCCTAACACAAAGAAATAGACACAGAGACTTAAACAAAATGAGAAGCCAGATAATCCCAAATGAAACAACAGGAGTAAGTCTCCTCTGGAGATCTAAGCAAAACAGATATAAGAAACAAACTTGATTCAGTATTTAAAGCAAAGGTAATAAGGATACTACTGGACTTGAGAAAAGAGGTGAAGAAGACATGAGTAAGACTTCTAACACAGAGATAAAGATTAACATAGCAGAAATAAAAGGATGAATAAACAAAATGAGAAACAGTTTTGATGCAAAGAATAGCAAGGTGGAAGAAACAGATGACAGAATTAACGACTGAAAAGACAGAGCAATGTAAAGAAATCAAGCTAAACAGAAGACAAAAAATATGCAAAATGAGGATAGATTTTGGAAACTCAGTGACTCCATCATACAAAGTAACATTTATAATATAAGAGATCTAGAAGAAGAAGAGAGAAATGGGGGAAGAGAATATATTTGAACAAATAATAGTAGACTACTTCCCTAATTTGGGGAAGGAAACAGATATCAAGATCTGGGAGGCATAGAGAACCCCTGTCAAAATTAACAAAAACAGATCCTCGTCAAAACCAACAAAAACAGATCCATACACATGCATATTGTAATCAAATTGGTTAATTGTAACAATAAAGAAAATATTATAAAAACAGAAATACAAAAGAAGACAGTAACATACTGCCTCTTCCTGACAGTGCACAGAAAAATGAGGCACAAACAAGTCAGCTGCAAGATAATGGGAGTAGGGTACAACAGTAGAAAAGACTGTCACCTCAAACAACTCCTCAGTCTCATATTTATTAGAAAGTGAGTAACAACCAATAAAGAAGCCAGAGTAGATTACATATTGACCATGAGTCTTGTAGATATGTAAGAAGAAAGGCAAAATATGTCTGGTTATGTAGTACATGATCTATAGTGAGCAATCTCAAATGAAAGAATTGTCTGACTAACCGCTGATGCTCTCTGGGGAAGGGGAGATAACAGAAAAAATGAAGCAGGCAGCAATCCCCCCTGAGTGGGTCGGGTGTTCCCAGTTGCTCAGCTTCAAGGATGTATATCATCCTCTCCTCTAGAGGACTGTTACCAGTACCTAGTTTTCCTAAGGCTATATCTAAGCATGCTTGGTAACTAGTATAATTTCTTAGAGGTTATATTTTAAATAGTACATTGTTCTGAGGGACAGTTACAACATACAAGGGAAATCCCCTAAGGCTATCAGGTGATTTTTCAGCAGAAATGATCCAAGCCAGAAGGGAGTGGCATGATATACAAAGTGCTGAAAGGGAAAAATCTACATCAAAAAAACTTCAAGAAGCAAAGCTATCATTTCGAATAGGAGAGATGAAAAACAAACAAACAAACAAACAAAAACAAAGACACAACTCCAAGACAAACAAAAACTAAAGGAATTCATGACCACTAAACCAACCCTCCAAGAACTATTAAAGGGGACCCTATGAATGGAAAGGAGAGACCAAAAGTGACAGTATAAAGGTAATAAGCACCAAAAAAAAAACAGTAAAAATGAGTATTGATGCAAAAAAATAGAACTCACAAAAAATATTTAAAAAAATGCAAAATATGATACCATGTACCTAAAAGGTACAGAAGAGAGGAGTAAGAATGCATTCAAACTTAAATGGCTATCAACTAAATACAAAATGTTATATGTTAAAGAGTTTATATACAACCTTAAGAGTAAGTATATATCAAATAATACCAAGAAATATACAAAGAATAAGGAGAAATAAATTCAAATACATCACTAAGAAAATCAGCAAACCATGAAAGAGAAAAAGACAAAAAAAAATGCCAGAGAAAATCTTGAGAAACAACCACAAGGGGCACCTGGGTGGCTCAGTTGGCTAAGCTGGCTGCTTTTGCCTTGGGACATGATCCCAGGGTCCTGGCAGTGAGGCCTGTATCAGGCTCCCTTCTCAGCAGGGATCCTGCTTCTCCCTCTCCCTCTGACTGCCACTCTGAATACTTGTGTTCTCTCTCTATCTCTCTGTCAAGTAAATAAATAAAACATTAAAAAAAAGAAACCACAGAACAAATAACAAAATGACAATAAATACATATGTATCAACAATTACTTTCACTGTAAATGGACTAAACAAACACTTCACTCCAAAGACATAGGGAGACAGAATGAATAAAACAAAAACAAAAAGTAACACACACACATACACACACACACACACAGGAAATCTGTAGAGATCAAGCTACCTTACACCTAAAGAAGCTAGATAAAGGGCAACAACAACAACAACAACAACAAAACACAAACACAGCAAAAGCAATGAAATAATGCATATTAGTGCAGAAATAAATGATATAGAAACAAAGCAAAGCAAAACAAAACAAAAATCAAAACAAACAAACAAAAAACAACAACAGTAGAACAGATCAATGAAAACTGGAGCTGGTTCTTTGAAAAAAAAAAATAAATAAATAAAATGATAAACCTCTAGCCTGAAATAAAGGAGAAAGCCATCAAATACCTAAAATCACAAATCAGAGAGGAAAAGTAACAATCAACACCACAGAAAAAACAATTATAAAACATTATGAAAAACTATTTGCCAACAATTTGAACAAACTGGAAGAAATGGAAAAATTCCTAGAAACACATAAACTATCAAGATGGAAACAAGAAAAAAAAAAATTGGATAGACCAAAAAGCAGAAAATAGATTGAATCAGTAATCAAGGAATTCCCAACAAACATAATCCAGTGCCAGGTGGCTTCACAGACAAATTCTACCAAACATTTAAAAATGAGTTAATTGTGGGAAGCCACAATAAGGCTTGAGGCGAGGACCAAACCATGCCCTGACTTGTGCCTCCTTTAAAGTCCGAATAACCTAACAAAAGGTTTAGGATGGGAAAAGTTGAATAGCACTGAGAAAGGGTCTGGGCTGTGTTGTGCGCTCGCCTATGTGACTTCCCACATGCTTGCTAAACAAAACAAATGAGAACAATTCAGTTGGTGTCATAAGTTCATGGCTGGTCCTTGCTGCCCTAGTACAGCCCATAAATTACTTTCGGGTTTGTTGTATCAATACAGAACAATTGTACTGGCATCTGCCATTTGGCATCACGTGGTCTGCTTATAGTTAATTGTGAAACTTATTATGGGAACTCGTGGTTGTTTAACTAGACACAGATGTATTGCTTCTCCTATTATCACTATGTATATGGCCTTAATGCTTTGAATAAACTTAGCACTGTTGGACATCCTACTTAGTGCTCCTCCTTCCCCCATCTCTCTGCTTATTGAGTTCTTTTCTTCATCCTCTTACCCTCAACGTTCCTGGTCGATTTGTTGCACCAGCCACGACAGTTAATACCTATTCTTTCAAATTATTCCAAAACAGAAAAGTAAAGTAAATTTCCAAATTCATTGTATAAAGCCAGCATCACCCTGTTGTCAAAACCAGATAAAGATACCACTGATAAAGATAACTACAGGTCAACATCCGTGATGAGCACATTTGCAAAAATCTCCAACAAAATATTAGTAAACTGAATTCAGCAAGACATTAAAAAATTATTCACCACAATCAAGTGGGATGAATTCTTGTGTTGCAAAGAAAATCCAATATTTGGAAATCATTCAGTGTGATAAATCACATCAATGAGAGAAAGGATAAGAACGATTTTATTTATTTTTTATAATTTATTTCATGTTTTTACTTAAAATCCTGTTACTTAACATACAGTGTAATATTAGATTCACCTGCACAATATAGGAAGAATTCAATATTTCCATACACCACCCTGTGCTTATCAGAGCAAGTACACCCTAAACCCCCATCACCCACCTCCCACACACACTTCCAAAATTGTAACCATCAGCTTGTTTTCTATAATTAAGAGTCTGTTTCTTGGCTTCTCACCTTCACTGTCTTTTTTTTTTCTCTTTGGTCATTTCCTTTGTTTATTAAATTCCACATATGAGTGAAATTATATGGTATTTGTCTTTCCCTTACTGTGTTATTTCACATATCATAATACTCTGTGGTTCCATCCATGTCTTTGTAAAGAGCAAGAGTTAATTCTTCATGGCTGAGTAATATTTCAGTGTGTATTTGTACACATACATACCACATTTTCTTTGTCCATTCACCAATCTATGGACAAATAGGTTGCTTCCATAATTTGGCTATTGCAGGAAAAAAACATGAAGATTCCTCAAAAATATAAAAATGGCACTACCCTATGATCCAACAATTGCACTACTGGGTATTACCCCAAAGACTAGAAGAACAATAATTCAAAGGGGTACATGCACCCATATATTTATTTCAGCATTATTTACATCAGCCAAGAATATAGAATAAGAACAAGAATCCATGAACTTATACATGAATAAGGAAGAAATTATATATATAATATATATATGATATATATATATATAATTATGTATTTACATCTTTATATATTTATATATATAATGAGCACCTGGTGATGTATGGAATTGTTGAGTAACTATATTATACACCTGAAAAAAATAAAAGAATGTATGTTTAAAAAAGCAATACTATATTTAAAGATTTATATATTTATTTTAGAAAGAGACAGTGAGTAGTGGGAGGGGACTAGGGAAGGGAGAGACAAACTTCAAGCAGACTCTGCACTGAAAGTGGAGCTTTACATGGGGCTTGAGGAGCCTAAGATCACGACCTTAGGCAAAACCAAGAATTAGATGCTTAACCAACTGTATCATCCAGGTGGTCCCCCCAAAATCAATACTGTTAGGCATCTCCTTTAAGCTGAACCTTTTTTTTTTCCTATGACTTATTCAGTTCATAACTGTAACCCTGTGTCTTCCATTCCCCTTCCCCTATTCCCTCTCCTCTGACAGCCATCCTTTTGTTCTTTGTATTTACAGATTGGATTCTTCTTTTTTTAAAATTTACTTTTTTAGTTCCACGTGTGATTTCAATCACATATTTGTTACACATATATAATCAAATCTACTTTATCCATTTGTCTATTAATGGATTCAGGTAGCTTCCATACACTGGTTATTGCAAATTATGTGGCAACAAATATGGAGGGACATATGCATCATTTCAAATTAGTGTTTTTGTGTGAATTGGATAAATTCCCAATTAGTGGAATTATTGGATCATATGTTATTTCTATTTTGATTTTTTAGGGAGCATCCATACTTTTTTTCCACAGTTGCTATACCAATTTACATTCCTTACCAACTATTCATGAGGGTTTCTTTTTCTTCACATCATTGCCAACACTTGTTATTTCTTGTCTTTTTGAAGTTAGCAATTTGACAGGTATAAGCTAATATCTCATTATGATTTTGATTTGCATTTCCCTGATTATTAGAAATGATATTTTAAGATTAATAAAGACCATCTATAGAAAACTTGTAAGTTTCAAGACTGAGAAGATTATGCTGAGTGTAATAAGTCAAGCAGAGAAAGACAATTTTCATAACGTTTCACTTACTTATGGAACATAAGGAATAGCATTAGAAGAAAGAAGAGAAAAAGGAAGGTGGAGATTCAGAAGGGGAGATGAACCATGAGAGACTGTGCACTCTGAGAAACAAACTGAGGGTTTTAGAGGGGTGGGGGGAAGGGAGATGGGTTGTTCCAGTGAGAGGTATTAAGGCGGGGACATATTGCATGAAGCACTGGATGTTATATGTAAACAGTGAATCTTGGAACACTGCATAAAAAACTAGTGATATACTCTACGGTGACTAACATAACATAATAAAATAATAATAATAATAATAATAATAATAATAATAATAATAAATAAACAAACAAAAAAAAGATTGAGAAAAAATAAAACATGTCCACTCTCATAACTTTCATAACCATTATTTAAAATACAGTGGAAATTCGCCTAACTTGTATAAGATATAACAAAGTAATTACCTAACAAGCAAAATAATAAATAGGGTTACCTGGGTGGCTCAGTCAGTTAAGCATCTGCCTTTAGCTCAGGTCATGATTCTGGGGTACTGGGATTGAGCCCTTGCTAGCAAGGAGCCTGCTTCTCCATCTCTCTGTCCCTCTGCCCCTGCTTATTCTCTTTCTCTTTCTCTCAAATAAATAAAATCTTAAAAATAAATAAATAAATAAATAACATAATGATTGAAAAACAAGAAATAAAGGTCTCCCTATTTGTAAATGATATGATTGTGTAGAAAATTTCAGGTAATTTACAAATAAATGCTCTATATTGAATTAGTTCAAAAATGTTGCAGGATAGAAATGTTAGAACAAAAAATCCATTACAATCACTCCAAATATATGAAATACTTAGATATAAACTTATCAAAATATTGGGAGGACCTGTATGCTAAAAAAATAACAATATAAAGAGGAAAATCAAAGATCTAAGTAAATGGACAGACATATTATGTTTATTGATTAGAAGACTCTACCTAGAAAAGATAACAATTCTCCTCAAATTCATATACTGCTCTAATAAAATTACTACCAGACCAGCAAGGATTTTTGTAGATTTAGACAAGATACTTTGAAAATGTCTAAGAAAAGCCCATAGTATAGCTAAAACAATCTTTAAAGAAAAAGAAAAGTAGGAGGAAATATTTTACCCAGTTGTAAAGCCTTCTACAAAGCTACGTTAATTAAGGTGTATGAATGAAAAGATGTGTGATATTGGTGGAGGGGTGGACATACAGATCAATGGAAAAGAGTAGAGAATCCAGAAATAGATCCACACGAATATTCTCAACTAATTTTTTTATGAAATTGAAAAGAAATTCAATAGAGGAAGTAGACTTTCAAAAGATGGGGCTGAAGAAATTAGATATCCATAAGAAAAGTAAACAAACCTTGACCTAAGTCTCACATCTTTTACATAAATTAACTCAAATTGGATCACAGACTTAAGTGCAAAATGTAAAACTTAAAATTTAGAAAAAAAATAGGAAAAACCTTTAGCTTCTAGGAGAAGGAGAAAATCTTTTATACTTATTATCAAAAGCACAATCCATTAAATTAAAAATTGATACATGTTAACCATGAAAATTAAAATTTTTTTGCTCTCCAAAAGTCCTCATGGAGAGATGAAAGGGTGAAATGGAGACTGAAAAAAAAATTTGCAATCCACATATCCAACATAGGATGAATATATAGAATATATTTATAAAGCTTTTAGTACTCAAAATTATCTAAACAATCCAATTAGAAAATATGAAAAAGTCATGAACAGATACTTCACCCAAGAGAGTGTCACAATGACCAAAAGTAAATTTCATGCCAAATTTGTTTGGACACAAGTATTCTAGGTGTTCCCTGGTTTCTTAAATAAAAATATCGTTTTTCCAATACTTCAATACAACATCAAGAAATTCCATTTTGATTGATCTCCAACAGAACATAAATAGTTTATCTATAAGTTTCTTTCACTTAGGGCAGGTATCTTAGCACCACAGAGGACTTTAGAGTAAGGTATGAGTGCTTTCCTCAAAAATTGTTTTTACCTGAGGAGAAAAGTATGAATCTGTAGAATAAATTATTAGACCAGTAGTACAAAAATTGTAATATTAAAAAAAGAAGGAAACAAAATTCCACATGGTGAAATATAAAAATTATACAATTCAGAAACCATCTCTTGTGGTTATAACAAATCTCCATCACATTATGTACAGAAACTATAATGACCTTATAAAAATATATTTAGTTGCCACTAGTTAGTAACTATTTAACATTTAAATATGTGTATTATACCTTAAAATATGGTTAATTGGTAATGGTATGTTGGTGTATGTTTTTCAAATAAAATAAAATATGGAAAACAGCTATTCAGAGCTTGAACTAATAGCTCCAGAAATTATTGTTCACCTAGTAGCAACTCATGAGATTTATAAGAATAGTATCTAAGAAGAAAAATTATCCTATAGAATGTAGCTTTGCACAGCCAAACCAAAAATATATTGGGAAATTTTATATTTTCAACTTCTGAGTTGTGTTGAATAAAAAAAATAATTTTTGTAGCATTTTATTTAGTTATAATTCTCATAGTATAGTCAAATAAAGCCAAATATATATGATAGATGAAATGCACTATTATAAATTAGAAGATATTGCCAAACAAGTTTTGGAAGTTACAAGGAGTGTTAAAAGAAAATACCTATTCAGATGTGAGCCAGATGGAATCTCTAAGCTTTAATTCAAAAAATACTCTGTGTTCATGATAGCCTTTCCACATTAAAATCAAAGACCCTACCTACCAACAAAAGAATTCTAAACCTTGAATGAAATGTTTGAAGTAAGTGCTTCCAATGGTTGAGAGCTCTTGCCTCCAATATGCCTAAGCGCCTCAGCCTGGACTGCTGAACAGCAGTTTTTGTGAGGAAATCTCTTCATTAATAATTAACAGAAAGTACTGCAATCAAGTCAGAAAACCTCTCATGGTTCCAGTGTCACTGAAAGGGCACTTTGGCACTATTTTCCCTAGTAGGCTAATAAAATGGGAATTTGTAAGTTATGAGATTGGTCCTACCTTAAGTGGATCTTGTATTGTTGGGTATACAAAAGTAGTTTTATTAACATTTTGGCCTGCTATTTCTAGTTAAAACTCCATGATCAGATTAGGATAGAACGAAAGCACTACATTTAAAAAGTCTTTGTAGGTAGAGATACTTACAAAATTCTTTGGTTTTCTCTATAGGTTGAATGCAAGATAAAACTTTTTTTTTTTTGCCTAATTAAAGCTTTGTTAACGCAAATGTCCAATTTGAGAAATTTCTGAAGCAGGTTTAGCATGAACAAAATTGTAAATAGAAAACTTTTGTTTTTTGTGGCTTCCATCTCATCTTTCAGTAAACTTCCTTGCCTTTTTCCAACCCTCATCAAAACACTAAAGATTCAAATCTTTCATGTGGCCTTCCAGCAGCCCAAGATTTTCACCATCTCATCTACTAAGCTTTCTTTCTTAAAAACCAATTTGTATTGAAGTCTTTTCACTAATCCAATTGCCTCCCAAATTTTATTTGTCTGTGTTCTCTTCCTGCTCCAGTCTTTGGTAGTTAGTTTGATAAACTCATTCAACTACTATATAATGAGTGGAAGGTCAAAATATTCATATTTAAACAAGACACTTAGAGGTCAGATAGTTTAATTCAAAAATATTTTCATGGAAATATACTAGAGTGGAAGATAGTGAAAAGGCAGGTTCTGTTGTGTCTTTCAAATCACACATGCAATCTGCTGCTTTCATACAAATATATCACCAGTAGCCATTTAATACTGTGATATTCTCAAAAACTTCAAATTCCCAAGGTAAATATTATATTTAATGTCACAGCGTGTTTTATTTTGCAAAGTCTATATAAATCAAAACTATTACACAAAGAGAAAAAAATAACAAAGATATTTATAATTTTTCTTATAAGAAAAGGGAACATTTTTAGAACACAAGGATGACTGAAAAGAACAATCCCAGGCAGCCCTCAGATAATGCTATCACTTTGTTAGGGTTTATAGACTATGTACATACCTACAATTTTATTTGACCATCACAAAAATTCTGACACAGGCATGACATAAATATTATTGTGTAATTTTACAAATGAATGTGTGACACAGAAATTTAATAATTTGTCAAGATATTATAGAGAGTTACAGCACAAAAATTCTGACACATATTCTAATGTTCAATCCACTATAATTATGTTTCCTGTCTAAATTTTTTCAAGCTGAGTTTTGACACTTACTTCTCTTGAAGAACTTTCAACTGCCAGTAATTTTTGTATCATTTTTTAATCATATCACAGCTTTTATAATTGTTTTTTGTTAATTTAATGTTATTTTATTTTAATTCCAGGATAGATAAGTTTTCTTTAGTTTCAGGTGTGTGATATAGTGATTGAACTATTCTATACATCACTCAGTGCTCATAAACACAAATGCAATCCTTTTTATTTTTTATTTTTTTTAATTTATTTTTTATTTTCAGCATAACAGTATTCGTTTTTTGAGACATTTTATATATTTTATTTTCCTTCTGGGTCTTCAAAATCCAGTGAGCATTTTCCATTTTTGGAACACCTTAATCCAAACAGTCATTTTTCATCTGAAACACCCTTGCTCTGTATATAGACTTAATAAAAATTTATGGTTGAAAATGTAGATTTGCATACTTAAGTTGTTCCTACAAAATATTTGTCAGTAACTGAATAAAAACCATTTTCCTGTAATAGTCACAAGCACATTAACAAAACTGGTACATAATTTTAGAAGGATTGACGCCTTTCCTTTTTTGTAATTTTAAACAAAGCTGATTTTATTTATTTCAATGTCTTTTTAATGTGAATTTTACTTAGTTAACTTACAAGGTAATATTGGTTTCAAGAGTAGAATTCAGGAATTCATCACTTACATACAACATGTAGTGCTCATCACAAATGTTTTCTTAAAAACTCATCATGCATCTAGTCTACCCACCACCCACCTCCCTCCATTAACCCTTAGTTTGTTTTCTCTCATTATGAGTCTCTTATGGTTTGTTTCCCTAAATCTCTTTTTTCTTTTCCCTCTGCCCATATGGTCATGTGTTTTCTTCCCTAAATTCCACATATGAGTGATATCATATAGTATTTGTCTTTCTCTGACCGACTTATTTCGCTTAACATAATATATTCAATACATCATCCACATCATCACAAGTGTCAAGATTTTATTCCTTTTGATTGCTGAGTAATATATTATTGTATATATACACACACAAACTTCTCTATCCATTCATCTGTTGAGGGGCATTTGGTCTCTCTCCATAAATTTGTTATTGTTGATAATCCTGCAATAAAAATCAGGGTGCATGTATCTTTTTGAATTTGTATCTTTGTATCCTATGGGTAAATAACTAGTAGTTCAATTGTTGGATCATAGCTGAGTTCTATTTTTAAATTTTTTTTTAAGATTTTATTTATTTGACAGAGAGAGAGCACAAGTAGGCAGAGGCAGGCAGAGAGAGAGGAAGGGAAGCAGACTCCCCGCTTAGCAGAGAGCCCAATGCGGGGCTCGATCCCAGGACCCTGGCATCATGACCTGAGCTGAAAGCAGAGGCTTTAACCCACTGAGCCACTCAGGTGCCCTTATTTTTAACTGTTTGAGGAAACTCCATACTGTTTTCCCGGGTGGCTGCACCAGTTTGCATTGTGACCAAAAGTGCAAGAGTTTTCCCTTTTCTCCACATCCTTGTCAACACTTGTTTTTTCTCTTGTTAATTTTAGCCATTCAGACAGGAGTGAGGTGGTACCTCATACAAATCAAAACCTGATGTATGTTTTGTATTGATTTGTATTGCCCTGATGATGGCTGACCTTGAGCATCTTTTCATTTGCCTATTAGGCATCTGGATGATTTCTTTGGAAAACTCTCTATTCATGTCTTACATCTATATCTTAATTGGATTATTTGGTTTTTTGGTGTTGAATTTGATAAGTTCTTTATAGATTTTGGATACTGTTTATCAGATAAGTTGTTTTCAAAAAAATTCTCCCATTCTGTAGGCTGCCTTTTAGTTTTGTTGATTCTTTCCTTTGCTATGCAGAAGCTTTACCTCAATGAAGTCCCAATATCTCACTTTGCTTTTGTTTCCCTTGCCTCCAGAGACATGTCTCATAAAAAGTTGCTATGGCCAACGTCAAAGAGGTTGCTGCCTATGTTCTCCAATAGGATTTTGATGGTTTCCTGTCTCACATATAAGTTTTTTGTTTTTTTTTTTTTTAATCATTTTGTATTTTTTTTGTCAATAAGGTGTAAGCAAGAGTTCCAGGTTCATTCTTCTGCATGTTGTTGTTCAGTTTTCCCAACATCATTTATGGGAGAAATATTTTTCCCCCATTAGATATTGTTCCCTGCTTTGGCAAAGATTAATTTACCATATGGTTGTGGGTCTATTTTAGTGTTCTCTAATCTGTTACACTGATCAATGTGTCTCGTTTTGTGCCAGTACCATACGGTCTTGATAGCTACAACTACATAATATAACTTGAAATCCAGAATCATTTTGCATCCATTTTTTTTTTCCCAATGTTGCATTAGCTATTTGGGGTCTTTGTGGTTCCATACAAATTTTAGGAATGTTTGTTCTAGCTCTGTGAAGAATGTAGTTGGTATTACGATAGTGATTTCATTACATGTGTGGGTTACTTTGGGTAGTATTGACATTTTAGCAATGTTTAATCTTCCAATCCATGAGCATGGAATGTTTTTCTATTTCTTGGTGTCCTCTTCAATTTCTTTTATGTGTGGTCTATAGTTTTCAGAGTATAGATCATTTAAGTCTTTAGTTAGATTTACTCCTAGGTATCTTATTGTTTTGGGCACAATTACAGATCAGATTGATTCCTTTATTTATCTTTCTACTGCTTCATTACTGGTGTATAGAAATGCAACAGATTTCTGCACATTGATTTTTATATCTTGCAACATTGCTGAATTCATGTATTCATTCTAGCAATTTTTTTGTGAAGTCTTTCAGGTTTTCTACATAGAGTATCATGTCACCTGCAACTACTGAAAGTTTGACTTTTTTCCCTGTTAATTTGGATGACTTTTTTTTTTTTTTGGTGTTATTGGCCAATTGTTGAGTCTAAGTCTTTTAGTACTACATTAAAGTACTATATTAAAGTACAATAATCTTTAGGTGAGCATCTTATTCCTGACTGTAGGATAAAGGCTTTTTTGTTTTTTCTCATTGAAGATGATATTAACCATGGGTCTTTCATATATGGTCTTTATGATTTTGAGGTATGTTTTGTCTATCCCTACTGTGTTGAAGATTTTGGTCAAAAATGGATAGGGCATTTTGTCACATGTTTTTTTCTTCATCTATTTATAGGATCATAATGTTTGTATCCTTTCTGTTATTAATGTGGTGTATCACACTGATTGATTTGAAAATATTGAACCATCCCTCTAGTCCAGGAATAAATTCAACTTGATCATGGTGAATAATGCTTTTAATGTACTGTTGAATTTGATTTGCTAGTAACTTGTTGAGGATATTTGCATCTATGGTTTTCAGGGATGTTGGTCTTTGGTTTTAGAATCAAGGTAATGCTTGGTTTGTAGAATGAGTTTGGAAGTTGTCCTCCCATTTCTACTTTTTGAAACAGTTTGAGAATTATAGACATTAACACTTCTTTAATGTCTGAGGAATGCGGTAAGTCATCTGGCCCAGGACTTTTGTTTGTTGGAGATTTTTTATTCAATTTATTTGCTGGTTATGGATTTGTTCAAATTTTCTATTATTCCTGTTTCAGTTTTGGTAGTTTGTAAGTTTCTAAGAATTTGTCCATTGCTTCCATATTGCCGAGTTTGTTGGGATACAGTTTTTCATTGTGTTCTCATATAATTTTTTTTGTTTTACATGGTGTTGTTTGTGATCTCTCCTCTTTCATACATCAGTTTATATATATGGGTTATTTCTCTTTTCTTTGTATAAGTCTTGCTAGAGGAAGATCAATTTTTTAAATTTTAATTCTTTAAAGGAATGGCTCTTAGTTAATTACTGTCTGTGTTCTTTTCATTTATTCAAATTATATACATCTTTCAGAATTTGTCTCAGTTCTTCTTCTTGGCTGAAGAATTATTAGGTAAGTTCCACTCAGATTGCTCTAAACTTTTCCTGAACTCAAAGTAATTCCTTGATGAATCATACTCAGCTAGAAATAGGTATGTTTCTATGATTTTTAGAAGATTGTGTTAACTTATTTGAGAAAGAAAGAAATCATGAACATTGGTGGAGAGGCAGAGAGAGAGGGAGAGGGGGAAGAAGACTCTCTAATGAGTAGGGGACCTGTTGCTGGGCTCGATTCCAGGACCCTGGGATCATGACCTGAGCCAAAGGTAGATACTTAACCAACTGAGCCATCCTGGTGTCCCTCTAAGATTGTTTTAAAGTAATTCATTCTCTTATCTCTTCTTAGTAATGAAATTTAAGCTCTTTGGGGACAATGTTCATGCTCACATTCTTTTTTGTTTGTAGTAAAATATATAAAATATAAAATTACGATTTTTTTATAATTTTAAGTGTACAGTTCAGTGGCATTAAGTATATTCACATTGTTGTGCAACCATGACTATAATCCAACATTAGAACTTTTTCATCTTCCCAAACTGAAATGCTATTTCCATTAAATGATAAATCATTCCTCTCTCCCCTCAGCTCCAGGAAACCACCTTTATACTTTGTCTATATAAATTTGGCTGCTCAAGGTACCTCATATAATTGGAATCATACAATATTTGTTCTCATGGCTGACATAGTTGACTTAGTATACTGTGTTTGAAATCCATTCATATTACAGTATGTGTCAAAATTCTATTATTTTTAAAGACAATAATATTCTATTGTGTGTGTAAATCATATTTTTCTCATCCATTTATACATTACTGGAAATCTGGATAGTTTCCACGGTTTAGCTATTGTGCATAATGCTGTTGTAGAACATTAGTGTAAAAACACCTGTTTTATTCTTTGCTTTCAATAATTTTGTAAATATATCCAAAGAGGAATTGCTAGATTATAGAATAATTCTATGTTTAACTTTTTGTGGAACTGCTATGCTGTTTTCCATAGAAACTGCACCATTTTAATTACTCACCAACAGTGCACAAGTGTTCCAGTTTCTCTAAATCCTTTCCAATGCTTGCTTCTTTCTTTCTTTCATTCTTTCTTTCTTTCTTTCTTTCGTTCTTTCTTTCTTTCTTTCTTTTTTTTAATAACAGCTATCCTACTGGGTATGAAATGATATCACATTGTCATTTTGATTTGCACACCCTATTGATTGCTCATATTGAACATTCTATTATATGCTTATTAGTAATCTCTATATCATCTGTAGAAAACTATATATTCAAGTCTTTGTCCATTTCTTCTTTCTTTTATTGAAGTGTAATCAATATAATATTATATTATTTTCAGGTGTACAACAACATATATATATATATATATATATATATATATATATATATATATATATATATTATTTTCAGCATAACAGCATTCCTTGTTTTTGCACCACACACAGTGCTCCAGGCAATCTGTGCCCTCTATAATACCCACCACCTGGTTCCCCCAACCTCCCACCCCCCTGCCACTTCAAAACCCTCAGATTGTTTTTCAGAGTCCATAGTCTCTCATGGTTCACCTCCCCTTCCAATTTCCCCAACTCCTTTCTCCTCTCTAACTCCCCTTGTCCTCTATACTATTTGTTATGCTCCACAAATAAGTGAAACCATATGATAATTGACTCTCTCTGCTTGATTTATTTCACTTAGCATAATCTCTTCCAGTCCTGTCCATGTTGCTACAAAAGTTGCATATCCATCCTTTCTGATGGAGGCATAATACTCCATAGTGTATATAGACCACATCTTCCTTAACCATTCGTCCATTGAAGGGCATCTTGGTTCTTTCCACAGTTTGGCGACCGTAGCCATTGCTGCTATGAACATTGGGGTACAGATGGCCCTTCTTTTCACTATGTCTGTATCTTTGGGGTAAATACCCAGTAGTGCAATTGCAGGGTCATAGGGAAACTCTATTTTTAATTTCTTGAGGAATCTCCACACTGTTTTCCAAAGTGACTACACCAAGTTGCATTCCCACCAACAGTGGAAGAGGGTTCCCCTTTCTTCACATCCCCTCCAACACATGTTGTTTCCTGTCTTGCTAATTTTGGCCATTCTAATTGGTGTAAGGTGATATCTCAATGTGGTTCTAAAAATTTTTTATTTTTTAGATTTTATTTATTTATTTGACAGAGAGAAATAACAAGTAGTCGGAGAGGCAGGCAGAAAGAGAGAGGGAAGCAGGCTCCCCGCTGAGCAGAGAGCCCGATGCGGGACTCGATCCCAGGACCCTGAGATCATGACCTGAGCCAAAGGCAGCGGCTTAACCCACTGAGCCACCCAGGCGCCCCTCTCAATGTGGTTCTAATTTGAATCTCCCTGATGGCTAGTGATGATGAACATTTTTTCATGTGTCTGATAGCCATTTGTATGTCTCATTTGTATGTCTTCATGAAGACATACAAATGACTATCAGGTGTACAATATCTTTTTTTTTTTTAAAGATTTTATTTTTTATTTGACAGACAGAGATCACAAGTAGGCAGAGAGGCAGGCAGAGAGAGAGGAGGAAGCAGGCTCCCTGCAGAGCAGAGAGCCCAATGTGGGGCTCGATCCCAGGACCCTGGGATCATGACCTGAGCCGAAGGCAGAGGCTTTAACCCACTGAGCCACCCAGGTGCCCCCAGGTGTACAATATCTTAATGCAACAATTCTATGCATTACTCAGTCCTCATCCAGATAAGTATATTCTTTTTTTTTTAATATTTTATTTATTTATTTGACAGAGAGAGATCACAGGTAGGCAGAGAGAGGGAGAGAGAGAGGAAAGCAGGCTCTCTGCTCAGCAGAGAGCCCTATGTGGGACTCGATCCCAGGACCCTGGGGTCATGACCTGAGTTGAAGGCAGCAGCTTAACCCACTGAGCCACCCAGGCGCCCCCAGATAAGTATATTCTTGATCTCACTTTATCTATTTCACCCTTCCCACCACCTACCTTCTATCTGGTAGCAACCAATTGTTCTCTATATTTGAATCTGTATTTTTTTGTTTGTGTTTCTCTTTTTAAATTTCATTTCTAAATTCCACATGAGTGAAATCATATGGTATGTTCTTTCTTTTATTGACATATTTCACTTAGTTTTATACCATCCAGCTCTATCTTTGTTATTGCAAATGACAAGATTTTGTTATTTGTTTTTATGACTGGGTAATTTTTTTATTATATTTATTCAATATTAATTATATATTATTATAAATTGTATAAATATTAAAATATAAAATATATTTTTACCCCTTCTTTATCCATGTATTTATGGATGGAGACTTTGATTGTTTTCATATTTTGGCTATTGTAAAAAATGTTGCAATAAACATAGGCATACATATATCTTTTTGTCTTAGTGTTTACTCTTTCTTTGAGTAAATACCAATTACTGGAATTACTATATCATACAGTAATTTTGTTTTTTTGCATTTTTTTAAAAACTTCCATACTCTTTTTCACAGAGGCTGCACCAATTTGCATTCCTACGAATAGTTCATAAAGTTCCTTTTGTTTCCATATCTTTGTCAATGCTTATTTCTTATGTTATTGTTGCCCTCATGACAGGTTTATAATAGTATCTCATGTGGTTTTGATTTGCATTGCTTTGATGATTAGTGATATTGAACATCTTTTCATGCATCTCTTGGTCATCAGTATGTTTTCTTAGGGAAAAAAAAAAGTCTATTTACATCCTCTGCCCATTTTGAATTAAAGTTTTATTTTGTGTGTGGGAAGGTTGAATTGTAGAAGTTCTTTTTTTAGAAATTTGAGAGGTAGAGAGAGAGCATCATGGGTGAAGGGAGAGAAGGAGGAGAGTCTTAAACAGACTCTGTGCTGACTGTGAGCCTGACGTGGAGTTTGATCTCATGACCCTGAGATCATGACCTGAGACAAAACCAAGAGTTAGTCACTCAACTGACTGCACCACAAGGGACTCCAAACTGTACCAGTCACTTATACATTTTGGATATTAACACCTGAAATGGTTATATCATTTACAAATATTGTATTCCATTAAATATGTTGCCTTTTTGTTTTATTGATCATTTCCTTTGTTGAGCAAAAGATTGTTATTTATATCTAGTCTTAATAGTTTAATATTGTTTTGGTTTCTATTACTTGAGGAGAACTATCTTGAAAAAAAGTATTTCTGTTGGTAATGTCAAAAAAATGACTACCTGTTTTCTAATAGAAGTTTTATGGTCTCACATTTAATCCATGTTGAGTTCTTTTTTTTTTTTTTTTATGGTGTAAGGGACCCAGTGTCATATTTTTTACATGTAACTGTCCAGTTTTCCCAGTACCATTTATTGAAGAGGCTTTCTTTTCATTGTATATCTCTGCCTTTTTTGTCATTGATTTTGAAAGAGTGGGATTATTTCTTCATTCTCTGTACAGTCCATTGATCTATGAGTCTATTTTTTGGCCTGCACCGTAATATATTTGTTACTACATATTTGTAGTATATCTAGAAATCTGAGATAGTGATGCCTTCATCTTTGTTGTTTCTCCAGATCGCTTTGGCTACAAGGAGTCTATTGCAGATTCACACAAATTTTAGGATTATTTCTTCTACCTCTGTGAAAAAATGTTGGTATTTTGACAGGATTGCACTGAATTTATAGATTTCTTTGGATAGTATGGACATTTTAATATTGGTTATTTAAACTTGGGAGCTTGGAATATTTTTCCATTTGTTTCTGTCATCTTGTTTCTTTCATTTTTTGTGAATTTAAGTCTTTCACTTCCTTCATTTAGTTTATTCTTAGTTTTTTTTAAGATTTTATTTATTTATTTGGCAAAGATAGAGATCACAAGTAGGCAGAGAGTCAGGCAGAGAGAGAGGGGGAAGCAGGTTCCCTGCTGAGCAGAGAGTCTGATGTGGGGCTTGATCCCAGGACCCTGAGATCATGACCTGAGCTGAAGGCAGAGGTTTTAACCCACTGAGACACCCAGGTGCCCCTCAGGTCTACCATTTAGATCTTTACTCCATTTTGAATTTATTTTGTGTATGGTGCACGGAAGTGGTACAGTTTCATTCTTTTACATGTTGCTGTCCAGTTTTCCCTGCACCACTTGTGGAAGAGACTTGTTTTTTTTTTTTTTTTTTCCCCATTGGATGTCCTTTCCTGCTTTGTTGAAAATTGATTCACTATATAATTGTGGGCTTATTTCTGGTTGTTTTCTACTCTGTTCCATTTATCAATTCCTCAGGTTTTGTGCCAGTACCATACAGCTTTGAAATATAACTTGAAGTCTGGAATTGCGATGCTTCCAGCTTTGCTTTTCTTTTTCAAGCCTGCTTTCTCTATTCAGGGTATTTTGTGGTTCTATCCAAATTTTAGAGTTGTTTCTTCTAGCTCTGTGGAAAATGATGTTGGTATTTTGTTAGGAATTGCTTTAAATGTGAAGATTGTTTTGGGTAGTATAGACATTTAACAACGTTTTTTCTTCCAATCCATAAGCCTGGAATATCTTCTTCTTTATGCCATCTTCATCAGTGTTTTATAGTTTCCAGAGTACAGATCTTTCACTTCTTTGGTTAGGTATTTTCCTAGGTATCTTATCGTTTCGGGTACAATTTTACCAATTTTACCAATGGGAGGGCTCCATCCCAGGACCCTGGGATCATGACCTGAGCTGAAAGCAGAGGCTTTGACCCACTGAGCCACCCAGGCGCCCCTATTCCTAGGTATGTTTTATGTACTTCTGTGTGCATTTGTGCAATTGTAAATTAGATGTTATTCTTAATTTTTCCTTCTGCTATTTCATTATATGTATATAGAAATTCAACATATTTTTCTGTATATTAGCTTTGTAGCCAGTGAATTTACTAAATTCATTTATCAGTTCTTGTAGCTTAATGGTGAGATTTTAGGGTTTTCTATATATAGTATCATATCATCTGCAAATAGTGGAAGCTTTATTTCTTCCTTAATAATCTGGATGCTCTTTATTTCCTTTCTTGTCTGATTGCTACAGTGTTGACTTCAAATGCCCTGTTGAATAACATTGCTGAGAATGTACATATTTGTCTTTTCCTGATCTTAGAAGAAAAGTTCTGTTTCTCATCATTGGTCATGATGTGAACTTGGGTTTTTCATATATAACCTTCAATGTTGAGGTATGTTTCATTTAAACCTAAGTTGTTGGTAATTTTTATCAAAAATGAATTTTGGGGGCACCTGGGTGGCTCAGTGGGTTAAGCCGCTGCCTTTGGCTCAGGTCGTGGTCACAGTGTCCTGGGATCGAGCCCTGCATCAGGCTCTCTGCTCAGCTAGGAGCCTGCTTCCTTCTCTCTCTCTCTGCCTGCCTCTCTGCCTGCTTGTGATCTCTCTCTGTCAAGTAAATAAATAAAATCTTTAAAAAAATGAATTTTGTACTTTGTCAAGTGCTTTTTCTGGATGTATAAAGATGATCAGGTGATTTTTATTTCTCATTAATATGTTGTAGCAAGTTGATTGATTTGTGCATATTGAACAGACCTGGAATTAATCCCTCTTGATAATTGTGAATATTTTTAATCACTATTGATTCAATTTACTAGTATTTTGTCAAGAATTTTTGTATCTATGTTCAGAGATATTAAACTAAAAAGATAGTATTTTTTTATTCTTTGTTCTGGTTTTGGTATCAGGATACAGGTAGTCTTGTAGAATAAATTTTGAAACTTTTCTTCTATTTTTGGAATAGTTTGTGAAAAATAAGTATTAACACTTCTTTAAATGCTTGATAGAAATCACCTCTGAAGCCATCTGTTCATAGACTTCTGTTTTTGGAAGTTCCTTTTTACTGATACAATTTTATAGCTAGTAATTTCTCTGTTCAAATTTTCTGTTTCTTCTTGATTCAGCTTGGTAAGCTATATGATTCTAGGAAATCATTCATTTACTTTGGGTTGTTCTATTGGATGGCATATAATTTTTCATGGTATTCTCATAATCCTTTGTATTTTTGTAATGCCAGTTACTATTTCTCTTTCATTTTTTACTTTATTGAGTCCTCACTTTTTTTTCTTTTTTGATAAGTCTAGCTAAACGTTTATCATTTTTTTTATATCTTCAAAGAACCAGATCCTGGTTTCATTGTTCTGTTTATTTATTTATTTCAACTGTAATCATTATTTCTTTCCTTCTACTGGTTTTGGGCTTTTTTCTTCTTTTTTCTGTTTCATTGATGTAAGGTTAGGTTGTTTGAGCTTTATCTTGTATTTTTTCAGGTAGGACTATATCACTATAATCTTCCCTCTTATTTTTTCTTTAAATATTTTATTTACTTATTTGACAGAGAAAGAGAGCACAAGCAGGGGAAGCAGCCAAGGAAGAGAGAGAAACAGGCTTCCTGCTTATCAGGGAGCCTGATGCAGGGCTCAACCCCAGGACCCTGGGGTCATGACCTGAGATTAAGGCAGATGCTGAACTGACTGAGCCACCTGGGTGTCCCTATCTTACACCTTAGAACACCTTTTGCTGCACCTGAAGCTTTTGGACTGCTCTGTGTGTGTGTGTGTGTGTGTGTGTGTGTGTGTGATTAATTATTTATTTATGAGAGAAAGAGAGCATGACCAGGGGGTGGGGGAGGGCCAGAGGAAGATGGAGAAACAGACTCCTTGCTAAGCAGGGACCCTGACACAAAGCTCAATCCCTGGACCCTGAGATCATGACCTGAGCCAAAGGCAGATGCTTAACCATCCCAGTTAAGGCTTAGACACCCAGGTGTCCCTGGACTGTTGTGTTTTCATTTTCATTTGTATTTATTTTTTTATTATTTATCTCCTCTTTGGTTTATTGGTTGTCCCATTCATATTTTAGTAGCATACTCTTTACCTTTATATATTTTCATTATTTCCAATTTTTACTTTTTGTGATTGATTTCTACTGTCATAACATCATGATTGAAAAACATGCATTATATGATTTCAATATTTTTTAAAATTTATTGAGGTGTGTTTTGTGACCTAACATGTGATCCATTCTGAAGAATTTTCCATGTGTACTTGAATGTGTAGTCTATTATTTTGGAATGGAATGTTCTTACATTATCTATTAGGTCTATCTGGTCCAAAGTAGTCCAAAGCCACCATTTCCATGTTGATATTCTGTCTGGATAATCTATCCATTGATATAAGATTATATTAAAGTCCCCTACTACAATTGGGTGACTGTCAGCTTCTTCCTTTATGTTTGTTCATGGTCGCTTCATGTATTTAGGTGCTCCTACATTGAGTGCATAACTATTTGCAATTGCTATATCCTCTTTTTGTATTGTTTCCTTTATCATTATGTAATGTCTTTCCTTATCTCTTGCTGGTCTTTATTTAAAGTCTATTTTGTCGAATCTATGTATTGATACCCAAACCAATTTTGCTGGAATTGCATGGTAAATATTTGTCCATCCTTTCATTTTCAATCTGCATGTGTGTCTAGGTCTGAAATGAGTCTCTTGGCAGAATAAATGTGAATCTTGTTTTCTTATTATTATTATTATTATTACTATCATTAATTCAGTCACCTTCTGTCTATTCATTGGAGCTCATTTTGCTTTAAAGTGATTAGTTCATTTTGCTTTAGTTCATTTTGCTTTAAAGTGATTATTGATAGGGGTGCCTGGATGGTTCAGTAGGTTGAGCCTCTGCCTTCAGCTCAGGTCATGATCTCAGCATCCTGGGATCGAGCCCTGCATCAGGCTCTCTGCTCAGCAGGAAGCCTGCTACCCCCTCTCTCTCTGCCGCCTCTCTGCCTACTTGTGATCTCTCTCTCTCTGTCAAATAAATAAATAAAATACTTTTTTTAAAAATGAAGTAATTATTGATAGATATGTCCTCATTACAATTCTGTTACTTGTTTATGTTTGTTTTTATAGTTCTCTATTTTTTTCTTCTTCACTCTCTTTTTTTTGTGATTTCATGGCTTTCTTTAGTGTTATGCTTGGATTCCTTTCTCTTCTTTATGCATCTGTTATAGATTTTTGATTTATGGTTATCATTACATTCACATCTTATGCATATAGCACCTATATTAAGTCGATGGTTACTTAAGTTTGAACTTATTCTAAAAGTACAACATCTTTACTGCCTGACTCATGTTATACATATTATATATATACATATGTATATATATATAATATTATACTTTATATCTTATTATTTTGTGAATTCTTTGATTTTATTTATAATTGATTTTACTGCTTTTGTGCGTTAACTTCCATACTAGTGTCACAAGACATTAATCTACTACTGTTATTAGATGTTTGGATTTACCTGTGAATTTTTTCCCTTCATAATTTTCTCACTTCTGATTATGGCTTTCTTTTTCCTCTCAAAGAATTTCCTTTTATGTAAATATCTTGGAAGTCTGGTTTAGTGGTGATGAACTCCTTAAATTCTATTTATTTGGGAGACACTATATCTCTTATTCTGAATGACTACCTTGCTGGATAGAGTATTCATGATTGCAGGCTTTTTCCTTCCTCCTTTCAGTACTTTTTTTTAAAAAATTTAATCTAATTTTTTTCAGTGTTCCAAGATTCATTGTTTATGCACCACCCCCAGTGCTCCATGCACTCACTATGTGCCTTTCTTAATACCCACCACCAGGCTCACCTATCCCCAACCCCACTCCCCTCTAAAACCCTCACTTTGTTTCTCAGAGTCACTCTGTTTCTCAGATATGAACCATATCTTCTTTACCATTCATCTGCTGAAAGGCGTCTTGGCTCTTTCCACAGTATGGCAATTGTGGACATTACTGCTATAAACATTAGGATATGTATGGCCCTTTTTTTCACTACATCTATATATTTGAGGGAAATACCCAGTAGTGCAATTGCAGAGTCATAAAGTAGCTCTATTTTGAACTTTTTAAGGAATCTTCACAGTTTTCCAAAGTGGCTGCACCAACTTGCATTCCCACCAACAGTGCAAGAGAGTTCCCCTTTCTCCACATCCTCTCTAACACTTGTTGTTTACTGTCTTGTTAAATTTGGCCATTCTAACTGGTGTAAGGGTGGTATCTCAATATGGTTTTGATATGAATCTCCCTGATGGCTAATGATTATTAACATTTTTTCACATGTCTGTTAGCCATATGTATGTCTTCTCTAGTGAAGTCTCTGTTCATGTTCTCTTCCCATTTTTTGATATGATAATCTGTTTGGGTGGTGTTGAGTTTTAGGGTTTCTTTATAGATCTTGGATATCAGTCTTTTGTCTGTACTGTCATTTGTGAATATCTTCTCCCATTCTTTGGGTTGCCTCTTTGCTTTGTTGACTCTTTTATTTGCTGTGCAAAAGTTGTTTGTTTGTTTGTTTTTTTATCTTGATGAAGTCCCAAAAGTTCATTTTCACTTTTGTTTCCTTTGCCTTTGGAGACATGTCTTGAAGAAGTTACTGTGTCTAATGTCAAAGAGGTTACTGCTTATGTTCTGTAGGATTCTGATAGATTCTTGACTCACGTTGAGGTATTTTAGCCATTTTCAGTTTATCTTTGTGTATGGTGTAAGATAATGGCCATGTTTCATTCTTCTATACATAGCTGTCCAATTTTCCCAGCACCATTTATTGAAGAGGCAGAATGCAAAATCAATGCACAGAAATCCGTTGCTTTCTTATACACTAACAATGAAAATATACAAAGGGAAATTAGAGAATCAATTCCATTTACTATAGCACCAAGAACCATAAGATACCTGCGAATAAGCCTAACCAAAGAGGTAAAGGATCTGTACTCGAAGAACTACAGAATGCTCATGAAAGAAATTGAAGAAGACACAAAAAGATGGAAAAGCATTCCATGCTCATGGTTGGAAGAATAAACATTGTTGAAATACCTATACTGCCCAGAGCAATCTATATGTTCAATGCCATACCAATCAAAATTCCACTGGCATTTTTCATAGTATTGGAAAAAACAATCCTAAAATTTGCATGGAAACAGAAAAGACCCCGAATTCCTAAGGAAATTTTGAAAAAGAAAAACAAAACTGGAATAATCACATTGCCTGATTTCAAACTTTACTACAAAGCTGTGATCACCAAGACAGCATAGTACTGGCACAAAACAGACACGTAGAAGAACAGAGTAGAGAATCCAGATATGCACCTGCAACTCTATGATCAAATTATCTTCAACAAAGCAGGAAAAAATATCCAGGGAAGAAAAAAGATAGTATTTTCAGTACTTTGTTTATATTATCCCAATTCCTTTTGTTGTGTGGTTTCTGCTGAAAAGTCATCTGATAACCTTATGGGTTTCCCTTTTATGTAACTATTTCCCTTTCTCTTGTAATTTTTTTTAAGATTTTTTTTCTTATTTATTCATTTATTTATTTGCTAGAGAGATAGAAATCACAAATAGGCAGAGTGGTAGGCAGCGGGGGAGGGAAAAACAGGCTCTACACTGAACAGAGAGCCCAATGGGGGCTTGGCTCCAGGACCCTGGGATCATGACCTGAGCTGAAGGCAGGCACTTAACTGAGGCACTCAGGCAGCCCTCTCCTGATACTTTTAAAATTCTTTGTTTACCACTACTTTTTGCCATTTTAATATAATGTGTCTTTATGTGGACCTCCTTGGGTTACAGTAGCTGGGAGCAATCTGTGCATCCTGGATCTGGATATCTGTTTACTTGCACAGGTTAGGGAAATTTTCACCTATTACTTAGTCATATACATTTTCTTGTTCTGTTGAACAGGGTATATTGCACAGTAGGGTCTGAGAGGTTCTCTTCTTTATTAGGCCACTCCTTTCAAGATCAGCAGATTTAGCTAATTTTCTTAATACATAGAAACATACATTTTTTTGTTAGACAAATGAGGAGACAAAGGAATTTGTCCCAAATAAATGAACAGTACAAAACCATAGCAACATAACTAAATGAAATGGAAATAAGCAATATGTATGATAAATAATTCAAAGCAATGGTCATAAAGGTACTCACTGGACTTTAAACAAAAGTGAAGGATATCAATGAGAACTTCATGGGATAGGAAATACAAAGAAGAATGAGTCAGAGATGAAGATCTCAATAACTGAAAATATATACAAGAGTAAATAAAGAGTAGATTAGAAAATGAAGAAGAACAGATCAGTGACCTAGAATAGTGGGCAGTAGAAGACAATCAAACTGATCATTAACAAACAAAAAAAAAATCAAATAATAAAAAAATAATAAATTAGGGAACTCAGTCATATCATGAAGCATAATAATATTAGTATTTAAGGGTTTCAGAAGGAGAGAAGAGAGAGAACAGAAGATTTACTTATTTATGTGGGTTGCATGTGCCATACTATTGTGATTGAGCCACATTTGCCCTTAGTCTTGTCATCTGCAATGGCCAAGTTTGCCTGTTATAGTTGTACCAGGCAGGGTTTGGTTCCTGTGCTATTAAGGGACCTCTCTGGGCCACTGCAGGCTTGTAGTTAGGTAGTGTCATCAGTTGGACTAGAGGTTTACCCTCAGCATATCTTCTAAGGCTTAGCTACATTGACCTGCAGGGTGTTCTCCCTGCATTGTTCCTTGAAAGGCTTTCATTTTGGATAAGGCTGGAAATCATAGGAGATGTCTACCTTATATGCTGCTGCCCCTCGGAACAATTTGTTACTTAAACTGTAACCCCTGGAGGATTTTACTAGTTGCCAAGCACATTTAGATATGGCCTTAAGAAATACATATACTGGGGCACCCGGGTGGCTCGGCTATTAAGCATCTGCCTTTGGCTCGGGTCATGATCCCAAGGTCTCTGGGATCGAGCCCTGCATCGGGCTCCCTGCTCAGCAGAAAGCCTGCTTCTTCCTCTCCCACTCCCCCTGCTTGTGCTCCCTCTCTCACTGTGTCTCTCTCTGTCAAATAAATAAATCTTAAAAAAAAAAAAAAAGAAATACATATACTGGCAACAGGTCTTTGGGAAGAAGGATGATATACAACCATGAAGCTGGGCAGCTGGGGATACCTGGCTTGCTCAGGGCAGAAGGCTTCCCCTTCACAGAAGCCAGGCAGCTGGGAACGCCTGGCCGCCCAGAGTGATCGCGGCCTGCTTCAGGGAAGCCGAACACCCGGGAACGCCGGTAATCTCAGGGTGGAACAAAAACCGCCTGCTTCCCTTTTCTGTTATCGCTCCTTTCTCTTCCCAGAAGTGCCCATTGTTAGTTAGATGAGTCCTTTGAATGTGCTTGGTTAACTATAAACTTTATCCTCATCCTTGCATGTCTGCAAGACGGGATTAACGTTTGACCTTCAGCAGTGCTTCTGTTGGCTATTGTTTCTATCCAATAAAAGTAAGACTGTGGAGTTGCTCATGGCAGCAATCTTTTTTGACTGTTGTCCCCTGCTCCCAGTCTTTTGCAGCTGACTTGTTTGTGCCTAATTCTTCTCCCGTCACCGACTGGAAGCGGAACTTCTAACTGTCTGCCATAGCTGCAGTCACATGGCTCATCAAGGCACTCTCTCTTCACTTCTATAAGGTTCAACTGTTGGGACTGTGGATGTCCTTGTGTGTGTAGTTAACTTTCCTTCTCCCCAAGACAGGAGTCACCTTGCAGTAGTGTTAATCCCTGCCTGGGCTGCTTTCAGGTATGTCAGGGCAGGAAACACTTTGGAGACAAGCCTAGTCAGTGGCACCAGTTGGTTGAAGTGTGTCTCCAAAGGAATGTGGTGATGGGACTCATGGTACAACAAGATAGGGAGAGAGTGTTGACACCAGTTCCTACAACCGATTTGCTATCCAAGCTAGGGTGGGAGTGGAAATATGGCACCCATCAGCTTTTTTGTTCTTAAGAGGTCTTCTAAACATACCTGCTCCTCCAGTGCATATTCTGAAATTGGTAAGTCAATCTCTTTCACATATTTCCCAGTTGCATTCAAACTGTTGTTTCACTGTTCTATCTCAGCCAGGTTGTCATGCTAGCTTTTTAAGGGCAGAAATACAATTTCCTATAGGCAGCCCTCTGGCTTTCCATGAGCTAAGCCTGCTTATTTAAAAACTGGAATATTATATTTATTTGTTTGAGCAAGAGAGAGGGCATGAGTAGGAGGGAGGGTCAGAGGGAGAAGCAGCCTCACCCTCAGGAAGGATCCTGGCACAGGTCTTGATCCTAGGACCCCAAGATCATGACCACAGCTGAAGGCAGACACTTAACCAACTGAGCCACTCAGCAGCCCTAACCTGCATATTTATTTTTAAAATATTGTATTTATTTGAGAAAAAGAGAGAGAGAGCGAGCATGAGTGGGAGGGGCAGAGGGAGAGAGAGAATCTCAAGGAGATTGAAACCTGAAGCCTGATGCAGGACTCAATCCCATTAGCCTGATATCATGACCTGAACTGACATTAAGAGTCTGATACCTAACAAACTACACCACCCAGGCTTCCCTAAGCCTGTTGACTTTTAAAGTGCCTGTAAAAACTCTTGAAGTTATACCCCAATGGTTTTCAAAGCCAAATATTATAGCAATTTATCTTCCCCCTGTGGGTCCTTGTTCTTGTTATGGAGCCCATTCCCTTTGCTTCTCCTTGCTTGTAATGTCCCTCCCATTGGCAGTTAGTCTTGCTTGTGTTTGGTTCCCAGGTAAGTCTCTTGCCCTCTTATTTTTTTATGTGGCCTCCTCTTTACAATTAACTGTGAAAAAATCTATTTTTCCAGGCTTTCAGTCCTTTTCTGAATTAGTTTCACTGATGTGTCTGTTATCTTGGTATGTCCCTGTGATGAGATGACCTCAGGATCTTCTTATTCCATCTTCTTCCTTTGTCCATTTTTAATTGTTTTTCTTTTTTCTCTTTTTATTGTAAGGATGTAGGACTTCTTTATATCTTCTAGATATTAATTCATTATCAGATAGATTTTTCACAAGTATTTTCTCCCATTTTGTGTGTCATATTTTCACTCTGCTGATATGTTTTGATGAATCCTAAAAATTTTATTTATTTATTTATTTATTTAAATTGATTAGATTTAGAATTTAATTAATTAATTAATTAATTGTTATTCAAATAACAAATAGCTAATTTTGTTAGCTATGGAAACATGTAGTTCAATATATTTAGCATTTAGAGGATCATCTCATATTATATAGTTGGCAGTTTTCAATCATGGCAAGTGACTTTTTTTAGATACACAAAGCATTTATATGTCAGGAAATGTGTAAGGTACTATCTTGTGAGAAGTTGTCTAAGTAAAGAGATGAAGAAAGTACAATCTTTCTTATTGAACAAATATTTTATCTGTTCTTTTGTAATTGTATGTTTTCCTTGTTACACTATTATATACTCAGAACTTCACACAATGTATGGCATGTATTGGGCACCTAAGTGTTTGAACAAATGGATAACTAAGAAAGCTACATAGTGTATTTGAAAGAGTTTAAACTCAGTTCAAATATCTAGCACTCATTGCATCTTTCAACTTTGGGTTAAAAAAGAATGGTATGAATTTGCTCCAAGTATATAGGAATTTCTAAGCAAGTAGTAAGGAGACAAAGTAACTTCAATAACTGCGAAAAGGGCACCTAACATTGTTCTTGGAAAACAGACATACAGCAGGTTGGGTCTTCTGGAAAAATGTAAATGCTACAATTAACATAAAACATTACAACTACAGATACATGGATTTTTTTCCAAAGATGCAAAAGCAGAAAAGTCAAAAAATCCAAGAGAAAGCAATTTAGTGGTCAAGTAAAAAGGTGTACAATGATGTAATGTATTAATAGGTAAGCTATTAATCATTAATATTTTTTCTCAAGGAAGTAAATGGTCTAAGTAGAAAGTCTGCATACACACTTAACCTGCAAAATTCCTTCTATGATTTTTCACAACAAAAAGAACATATAAGGCATTCCATGTATTAAGCAAATGTTCAAAAAAATGTAAATAAGAAGTGTTACTGGAGGCTCAGGCATTAGTTAACACAATTTGTAGTCCAGAGGAGGTCAACTAAAATGATTGAGGTACTAGAGCTATTGTATGAGAATATACTTGAAATTTTAGGGCTTATTTATTTATTTATTAAAGAACATTTTTAACAGTCTGTAAGCTATAGTAGTAAAGGTGGTAAGGAGAGATATGGGCTTTGCTGACTTAGTTCTTCAGATAATAGCTAACATTTACTGAATGCTTATTATTTGTTAGGCACTATGCTAAACAGTTAATATGAATTATCTTTTTAATATTAACATATATATGAGGCAAGTATTATTATTTAATAATTTTTAAGAATATTTTATTTTATTGTATTCAGTGTTCCAAAATTCATTGTTTATATACCAGTGCTTCGTGTGATACATGTCCCCCACGACCAGGCTCAATCCATCCCCACACCCTCTCCAAAACCCTCAGTTTCTTTCTCAGAGTCCACAGTCTCTCACGGTTTGTCTTTGCCCATTTTTGAGACTGAAATATTTAGGCTTATTGGGATTAAATTGCTTGAACATCATTTTATAGCCATGTGGAAGAGGCTGGATTTGAATATGAATCAGGTTGATGTTACACCCCATGTTCTTAGCCTTTTAAGATTTATTTATTTGTTTACTAGAGAGAAAGAGAGGCAGGATATGAGCAGAGAGAGTGGGAGAGAGACAGAATCTCCAGCAGACTCCCCACCTTGTGCAGAGCCTGATGTGGAGCTCCAGCTCTTAACCATGAGATCATGACCTGAGCCAAAATCAAGTCAGATGTTTAACCAACTGATCCACCCAGGTACCCCCCGCACCATATTCTTAATTTTATGACACCAGAACAGTTGTGTTTGTGTGGGTATTTATCAGGGAGAAGATTCTTATGTATATGAATGTTTGTGTTTGTAACAGGGATAATGTTAGAAAAATAGTAAAGAGTTAAGAGAAAAATATTTAAAATTTCAAAAATAAAACAATTAAGAGAAAGTTCATACTCCACTGAAACTACATTTGCAATCCACTTTATCTGACTTATTTTTCCCATTTCACCTTTCTCCTTCTAATACAGTATTTTTCCTCACCAGAATTTAAACAGAATCAAAAGAGGTATTTTGTTTTGTTTTTATTTCATAAAATCTATAAAAAATATTTGGAATATAGTATGCATTTCATAAATATTTGATCAATAAATGATTTTACAAAAATGAAATACTGCAAAAATACAAAAAATGTTTAAACATTCAAAATATAAGGAGTGTAAGTTAATATCACAAAAAATAAAAAATGTCACAAAGTACATAGAACAAGATGCAAAATATATTAAGATTATTTTTATCAAGGTATGGATAAAACATATCCTCATATACTACTCGTGGGAGTGTAAGTGATTGTTTCTAAAAAGGACAATTTAGCAATAATTAGTAAAATATAAAATATTTATATATTTTGTTGCAGAAATTCCATTTGCCCAACAAATGACTTAAATATTATTAATTTCAATATTGCTTGTGATGAAATGAATTAAAAGAGTCTAAATATCCATTAATAGGAAACTAGTTAAATAGGCAGTATACACATTTTAACAATGTTTATTCTTCTGATCCATGAGCATGGAATGCTTTTCCATCTTTTTTGTGTCTTCTTCAATTTCATAAGTGTTCTGTAGTTCCTCAAGTAAAGATCATTTACCTCTTTGGTTAGGTTTATTCCCAGGAATCATATGGTTTTTGGTGCTATAGTAAGCGGAATTGATTCTCTAATTTCCCTTTGTATACTTTCATTGTTAGTGTATAAGAAAGCAACTGATTTCTGTACATTGATTTTATATCCTGCCACATTATTGAATTGCTATATGAGTTCTAGTAGTTTGGGGGTGGAGTCTTTTGGGTTTTCCATATAAAGTATCATGTCATCTGCAAAGAGAGAGTTTGACTTCTTCATTGCCAATTTGAATATCTTTTTTTTTCTTTTTGTTATCTGTCTGCTGTTGCTAGGATTTGTAGTACTATGTTGAACAAGAGTGGTGAGAGTGGGCATCCTTGTTGTGTTCCTGATCTCAAAGGGAGGGTTGTCAGCATTTCCCTATTGAGGATGATATTTACTGTGGGTTTTTCATATATAGATTTCATGAAATTGAGTAATGTTCCCTCTATTCCTATACTTTGAAGGGTTTTAATCAGGAATGGATGTTGTTATCTTGTCAAATGCTTTTTCTGTGTCCACTGAGAGGACCATGTGGTTTTTCTCTCTTCCCTTATTCATTTGTTCTATCACATCGATTGATTTGCAAGTGTTGAACCACCCTTGCATCCCATGGATAAATCCCACCTGGTCATGGTGGATAATCTTTTCAATGTACTGTTGGATCCTATTAGCTAGTATCTTTTTGAGAATCTTAGCATCCATTTTCTTCAGGATTATTGGTCTGAAATTCTCCTTTTTGGTGGGGTCTTTGCCTGGTTTGGGGATCAAGGTAATGCTGGCTTCATAAAAAAATGTCTGGAAGTTTTCCTTCTGTGTCTATTTTTTGAAACAGATTCAGAAGAATATGTATTATGTCTTCTTTGAATGTTTGATAGAATTCTCCAGGGAATATGTCAGGTCCTGGGCTCTTGTTTTTTGGGTTTTTGATCATTGCTTCAATCTCATTACTCAATATTGGTCTATTTGAAAACATTCACACAGATGTTTATACCATCAGAGAGTCCCCTGCCAAATCCATAGACCTGGCCACCAAGAAATTCACTCTAATTGCCTCTCAGTATGTTAATACAATAACATGCTCTGCTCTATACCTGTGCAGAACCACTGATTAACCAGCAGGTTTAGGTAGGGACATCTCTACACACCTCATTCACCAGGAAGAAAATACTGAAATTGAGACTTCTAAAAATGCCAAAGATTTGCCATTGCCCATCTTTCAGGAGGGATATAGAGGCCACTTTTAAGCAGGCAGATGTGAGTGATGCAATGTAGAAAGGACCCACAGAAACCCCCTGGCTCAGAGATGCCCATCAGACAACCCACCTTAAAATATACATAAGCCCTATCTAACCTATATGGGCTACTTACAACTAGGTGCAATTACCAAAAAAAAAGACAAAAAATCCATATATCACCATACCTCTTCATCTTCCCCTTGAAGAACAGCCTCCACCCACTGTCTTGTTGCAGACAACTTTTCCTTTGTTGTCCTACCCACTGCTCTTTTGTGGTGTATTCAATAGACAATCTCCTTCATTCTGCTTCAGGTAATTTTTTTTATTCTCCCATGCCAGTCACTGGCTTCTACCCCATCATGTTCCCACATTTGGGGCCCCCCATCCAATTCAGAGACACACCATTTAGACACCACAGTTACATTATTTTCAGCTGTACAACATCATGACTCAACTTCTCTATATATTATGATATGCTTGCTACAAGTGTAGCTACCATCTATCACCATACAATGTTATTACAGTATCATTGACTATATGCCATATGCCATTCTTTTTATTCCCATGACTTATTCATTTCATAACTGGAAGCCTGTATTACTGCTGTTAGAGTGGTTCTGGAGACTTTGATAAGGCCCAGTACAGATAGGTTCAAACAACTCTTTGTTCTGTGAAAGAGTTTTAAGTTGTACCCCAACCCCAAGTGAAAGTTTTGGATGTATGTTACCTGAGGAAGAAGGATCAGGTTTTGGATTGTGCAGGTTTTGGTGGTCATTAATGGTGGAGACAGTTTGTCCTAGGGATATAAAACACTGTGTAATTAGAATAACAAAAAGAAAAAGAAACATTCTTTGTTTGATGTCTAGCTTTAACAATATCCTAATTATGAGGAATCAATGCCAAATGGTAGAATATTTGTCTGGAGTATGGGCAACACAAGTATATCATCCAACCCAATCATAAGGAAAAAAGAATGTGGGATCATCTATTATTTCCATAAGTCCATAGATAATGCCATAGAATGGAGTACATTCCAACTTTTAATGAGCTATTTTGTCATCTCAGCTGCAGTGCACAGAATTGCTCAAAGTGATAGTTGAGTTCTCAATTCTTGGGGAAAACAATCTTTTCCAGCTGTTCAAATAACCATATGATCCTGGGGTCCTGTTATGATCTCCAAAGGATAACAAGCATGAAGATTGTTCATATTATGAGCTATTATGGTAATTTTTCTGAAGTTTACCTCAAGTTACCTAGTTTAGGGTAACAAGAAACCAAGACAATTGGAATTATAAATTAGCATCCACAAAGATGTGTTATTGAAATATATTTTTTCTCTCTAAAATCACCCTTATATTCAGAGATATCTAAATCAAGACTAATTAATTTGTAAAACAAGTCCAATTTTAATAAACTTAGCCTAATTATTTACATAAGCTCAGCAAGAATAATGATTCATCATACAGATCTTTTAAAATTTGCTTTGCTGGAACTTTTCATAAGGAATCTCAATTGAACTTTTAGTAGCCTCTCTAGGCCAGAAGCCAAGTCAAATACTTACCATCAGACATGCCTATAATACCTGTGGATTTGGGTGAATTTCTCTTTTAAGGTCTCCAAGCATCCTGAGGTTCCTACACCTGCCAAGAAGTGACATTCTTTACTCACCTGGTAAGGCTTCTGGGAACTCTATAAAAAACTATCAGGTCAACATGTCCAAGTGGCACTTTTGTCTCCATGTTTCATAAAGCCAACCTCAATTTTAAAGCTGTCTGGTCATATTCGTGTCTATGAACGTCTCTCAGATATGACATTCTAGTTAAAGCCTTGGGAAAACAACCAATATTTCCAATGATATCTTGTTACAAGGAGAAGAGATTCTTACTGAATTTATGTAAATAATTATAATTGCCATGAAAAAAAGAATACTTAGAGATTTTTGGAATTCAGAGAAAAGTTAAATGCTTCAATTTGTATGCAAATGAATACTTTATCACATTTCTATAAGTTATAGATATCTTAGAAAATTGTCTTAATTTGGGAGAGGAAACATTTAGAGAACCAGAAACTTTTCAAACAGGACTCACAGAACTGTAATTATCTTCTTCAGTTCATTTAGCCCATGTTACTAATTCTTACTCGGTTGAGTGCAATTTGTACTTCTAGAAATTCTTATCCATTCCAGTTTTATGGTCTTAAAGATATTAAAAACCTGTATTTGTCCCACAAAAGTCCTTCGCATGAATCTCCTGAAAGACAAAATTCATTTTGCAAGAGCTTCAGAACAATAAATACAAATGGCAAATACTTAGAAATGGACATTGTTATAATTATCTGAAGTGGAAGTTCATTATAATGTAGCTGATAAGAAAATTCAGTTATTTCCTTTAAAAAATATTTCATTTTAGAGAAGGAGAGAGAATCTGAAGCAAACTCTGCACTGAGCACAGAGCCTGATGCAGGGCTTGACCCTGCAACCACATCATGACGTGAGGTGAAACCGAAAGTTGGATGCACTAACTGAGCCATCCAGGTGTCCTAGAAATTCAGTTATTTCTGGGACATGTTAGCACTTCAATAGTCAGAATATTGAGTGACAATATTATGCCAGAATATAACATACCAAATAAATAAGCTTAATTAGTCAAGGAGACATTGTTTACAATTCAAATCTCAGGGAAGTTTGTTAAAAGCCTCAGAAAGTTTTAAAGCACAGGCCTAAATAGGATTATGTCTAATCAAAAACTTGATAAAGACAAAATATAAAAACTTTGGGCAAAGAAAAGAGGAAACATTTTTCTTTACATTTTCTTCTCAAGAACAGACCAACAATCCAAGAAAACTGTCTTTTTATCAGTGAGAACACAGAATTTCAATCTTATATCCCAGTGTACATTTAATATCCAGTCATTTCAACCTTAGTCCTTCCTGACCCCACATAAAATTCCTTTCCAAAGATCTACCTTCACAGACTGACTAACTTTCTTTTGCATTCAGATTTTGTCCCATGCCTTTTCTTTTTAGAACAAAATTGCTTGCTTTTACCTCAAAACAAAGTATGTCCATTCCTTAGATCTTTCTTACTCATCTCTTACTTTCCTACAGTGTTGTTTCCCTTATTTATAATTTTAATTACAATTAGAAGAATTTTAACTTAGAAACCTTAGTCTCTTATAAAAACTAAATATTAAATAATTGTGAATTGTTATATCAGAATTCTTTAGATGTCAAATTTATTAATCAATTAAGCACAAAACACCTTTTTCAGTAGATTCAAATATCCTTAGTTTCTCTACAATAAAAATTCAAAATCACAAACTTACATTCAGTAAAAGATGCTTTAGTATTATTATATGATTTTTTTTCTCTTTAGTGTCCATAGTTCTCGGTCACATCACTTGGAGGAATGAAGAGGTAGACCAGACAGAGTGGTGGGCAGCAAAGCAATGTTTATTTATTTTATTTATTTTTTCAAAAGATTTTACTTATTTATTTGACAGAGATCACAAGCAGGTAGAGATGCAGGCAGAGAGAGAGAAGAGGAAGCAGGCTCCCTGCTGAGCAGAGAGCCTGATGCTGGGCTTGATCCCAGGACCCTAGGATTATGACCTGAGCTGAAGACAGAGGCTTTAACCGACTGAGCCACCCAGGTGTCCCAAAGCAATGTTTATTGAGCAACAGCAAAGTGATAGTACAAATCTTTCAAGGAGGGTGGGGTCCCGAGGGATTGCCACCAGAGTTTCTAAGTCTAGAGGTTTTTATGGGCTTGTTGGCAGGCTGTTATAATCTGATTAACCCTCCATGTTCCTGTTATCCAATCATATTTTTGTCATCTATCTATCATATGGGAAAGGATGGTAGGCTCTTTCCAGGGTTGTGTAAAATCCTTTTAAGGATTATTTCCTCTTAGGAAAGGGCTTATCCCTGCCTGCCTGCCTTTCGACTATCCTTCATCAGTATTTTTTCTCATTTGGAAAAAACTTAGATGTCCAATGACTTCAATCCAATTTATCATTCAAGCAAAACTTTATCTTTCAGATTATCAAAGACTTTGAAAGTTGTCTTAACAATTGCTCACGAAAAATTTGAGACTGACAAAATTAACCATCATTTTAAGTCATCTTTTTGCTAACAAATTGCAACAGAGAAAACATGAACTTATTTGCCCTTCAACAAATCTTGGTAGAATAAAAGTTTTAATTAGTTTAAATATCAAATTGTGTTCCACCTGGATCCACTTAAAAGACAATCCATTTGTTCCCCAGTGTCCATTTTTACCTGGAACACTGGTGGAGATATCTGAAGTGGGTGGTGTAAACCTTGCTCCTTGATAAGAAGGGTAGAAGGAACCAATAGCTCCAGAGTCACCAAGGATGGTATAAGAATCAGTTATAGTTCTGCACCACCTTGGGCTGCACCCAAGGTGGTGCAGAATTAGGAGGATGGAGAGTGTAACCAGAAGAGGTGGGATGCTCCAAGAGGACAAAGAAAGGGGAATCCAGATTCTAGAGCTCATCAGCTTGGACAGATGAGCAGATGACATGTTTCTCACTAACAAGTGGGAATAGTCTGTCAGGGAACTTCCATGAAACAAAAGGACTTTTGGAGTATGCTTGAGAATATTCCCTAAGGTCCCCTTCCCAAGGTAGGCCAACCAGAGTTGGCTCCAGTTGTAGCCATTAACTTGGGGGAATGAATGAGAAAGAAACTCCACAACGTTAGGAGGAGGAGCAGTGAGAGTTAGCATCCAATATATCGGGAGCAGTTTCTTAGGTTGAGATCCTGATTTAGGGCCATGAAACTGAGCAAGTCACATATGTGACTTCTAGCTATTTGGAGTTCCAGCAAAGGAGTTCAATCCAGAAAATAGTATTATAAGAAAGAGTTTCAAGGGAGAGCTACACCTCTTGATCTGGGAGTTTTTATTGAGGCCAGGAGACAAAAAGATAAAACATTTTCACCAGAACTTGGAGGTCAAATTTGTTCCAGCTTTTGAGAACACAGCACAAGGGTGAGTCCAAAGGAAGAGAGGGGGTCCTATTGTGGGAAATACCAGTTGCCAATTCCCAAAAAGTCATCCTGCCAAAGGGAATGGAGCTCCAATTTGTGGTCATAAGTTTACTCATGGAGTCCCATTGACCTGAAAAAAGGACCAGATCTATATGACGTGACTGAATGTGGTGTCATCCCACCACAGAAAGGAGTCATGAAAAATATGGGGCAACTGACTCTTTTGGGGTGTCCTACCAAGGAAGTTGTGACAAATAGCAAACAAAACAACTGACTATCTTGGAAAATTTTACCAAGGTGGGGAGTTCCACCAAGAAGAGGGTAAAGGAAAATGGTATGGCAATTCCTGTCAGGGCATCCGCTGGCAACAGAAAGGACTGGACCCGATTTTAGCTGAACTGTAAAAAGGAAGGGTAGGACTGACCACTCAGATGCATAGAAACATGTTTGCCTACAGATCAAGATGGTCACTGGATCCATGGGAACAGAGAAAAAGGGAGGCAGGACAAAAGAAGAAAGGTGGCTGAGAACCAGCCAGCTTCTGGAAAGAGTCCCAACTGAGTCTGGAATGTGTGTGGATTCACCCTGTGTGAGCTGCCAATTGCACTGGACTTTTGGAGCAGACCTTGAGAGTGATAAAGCAGAGGAAAGGGGTCCTTCAATCTCACAGATAGACAGTCCAACCTGATTGCTCTCAGACTTTCAGACCACACCAGAGAGCTGCCCTGGTGAGAGGCCTCCAGTTGTCTCTGAGATACTAGGTTTAGGCTGCCAAAGGGCTGAAAAAAGAGAGGAAGGGAATGGTCCCTCCAAAGGGCAAAAAGGGAAATACCTCATCCTTTCAGGCAGTGGTGGTCTGGCTGGTTCCTCCTTGAGGCTTCTGATCCTCACTGAGGAGTAACCTTTGTCAGAGGTCCTCAGGTTCACAAAGAGTACTATAGTTGATCCACTGAGGGATAGTCCTGAGAAATTCCCAGAGAATCCAGATAGAGTCCCAGACTGGCAAAGGCTCCAAGTGCAGGATTCTCGCAAATGTGTGGGTGGGGACCCAAATTATCCCTGCATGGGCCACCAAATGTGGTGTCTAAGTGGGCTTTCTCTTGATCAGTTGGGACTCCCCAAATGTGGGGACATGATCAGGTGGAAGCTAGTGGCATGGGAGGTGAAAGAATTCACCTGAGACAAAACAAAGTAGATTATTTATTGAATACACCACAAGGTAGTAGTGGGAAAGACAGCAAGGGAAAGGCCATCTGCAATAAGGTAGTGGGTGGGTGTTGTTCTTAAAGGGGAAGATGAGGAGGTCTGGTGACATATGGACTTTTCCCTTTTTTGGTAATTGTGTCTTGTTGTAAATAGCCCATAGGTTAGTTAGGGCCTATGTATATTTTGAGGTGGGTTATCTGATGGGCCTGTCTGATCCAGGGGGATACTTCTATCGCTCAAGTCTATTTTCCTAAAAGAGACCTCTGCAGTAACTTTGTGTGTCAACCATATTCAAGATAAATAAACAGATACTGAGTCATTATATAAGGTAAAAACAAAACAAAACATTATAGACAAAGGTACCTATGATTGGCAGTATAGAAAGTAAAAACTACCATCATCCTCATTTTTTATAACAAAACAACCTATACTGGTTGGCTTAACCAACAAATATTTATTACTTGATGTGGTTTTGGAATATAGGTGAGGTTCAGCGGGATAAGTTCCAGAGTTGACAACTAAGAAACAATTCTTAATATGTCTTTGGTGTAAAATGGTGGTATATTAAAAACAGGGACAGGACCCATGGGCAGAAAGAGTTGCTGCACTGGGATCTTGAGGAATGGTGAATATACTCTATATTCTCAGGAGTTGGGGGAAGTTAAGGAAAAGGTAGATTTCAAAAGAACTTTCATATACTAAAAAGGACTGACATACAAGATACCTACAAGATACTGAACGCCTTGCCATTGTCAAGCTAAGGTTGTTTTCTTCTCTAGCAAGGTATTAACATTAAGACAGCTGGCAGATTCCTGGAAGAATGCCACATAAGTCCCACCCAGGAGTGGTGAGTGGGGGAAGTTGCAGGTGTCAGCTTATGCTTTGTCTTCAGGAAGCCTTCTGCCCCCTCATCATTACTCACAGTTGTGGAGACTTGAAAGTCTAAATGCAAAGTGCTGCCATATTTGCAGGATGTTCAGGAACCTCTTCCTAGTTTTCAGATGGCTGTCTTCCAGCTGTATCCTTACATTTGAAAGAAAGAAATGTCTCTGGATAGATTAGATTAGAAAGATTAGTGCTCCTATAAAAGCACTAATTCCATCATGGGGGCCCACCCTCATGACTTTATCTAAGTTTTGTTATTTTCCAAAGGCCCCACCTCTAAATACTACCACATTAGGGATTAGGGTTTCACTGAGAATTTCAGAGGATCACAAAAATGTAGTCTACAACATTCCATTCTTTCCCCCCCAAAACTTATGTCCTTCTCACATCCAAAATGCATTAATTCTACTGCAATATTCCTAAAAGTCTTAAATAGTTCTAGTATCAACTCTGTAGTCTGAATCCCAAAGTCTCAAGTAAATATTATCTAAAGCAAGTATGGGTGAGAGTTAAGTTATAATTCATCCTGAGGCAAAATTTTTCTCAAGCTGTGACTCTGTGAAACCAGTTAAATTGTGTTCTTCTAAAATTCAGTGGTGAAACAGATATAGGATAGACAATCCCATTTACAAATGGACAGATAGGAGGGAAGTGTCACCAGCTAAACTTCAAAACCTGATCTTTACTGCTCACATGTTCTATTCACGGAACACTGTCCCACGTTTTTTCTTAAGCTCTTCTTTATAGCTTATCTCTTAACTAAGGCAAATGGAAAGTGAAACCACCCCTCCAACAATAACTACTTCCCTGACAAGACCTCCAGCCAGTCCAGACCACAAAGACTAGTTTGAGCTTAACCCCTGTCTAATGCCTTTGCAGATGAACTATGGAGTGACCCCTAGAATAACTGATGATTACATTTACCTCGTTATAATACTAAAAACTCTGCTGAAGGAAGAGTACAAGTCTCATTACATGACATAAAATGTGCGTATAGGCATGTTACCGTAAGGCACATACATGACCTTATGCAAAGCATTACCTTCTCTACAAATGATGACAAGGCTCTCCTATCTAAATATTCATCCTAATACTAAATAAAAGGAACCCATTCACCCTTTCTCAGGGAGTCCTGGCTTAGAGAGTTATTTCTGGTGATCTCCTTATTTGTTGCAAATAGTTGTATTTGTGTAATAATTCAAACTGATGCAATTTCTGACACACCAAGGAGTGAATTAATATTCTTTTAGCTACTGTAGGAAGGTGTTATGTGTCCCAAGCAAGTCCAAAACACAGCAAGATAAATGCCATGACATAATGAGATTTGAGAATAATTATCTTCAATTTGATGCTCTGCCTTCCAGACTAAGTGGGGTGACAAAATCACTCAAAGTTTCATTGGGGCATCATAATTGTTTGCAGGGAACCCATCTACTCTGTGGATCTTCTGGGCACAGACAATGCCCTAAGCACCTTCCAGATGAGGGTTGGGCTCAAAGAACTCTGTGTCCTTGCTACCATGATTCCTATAATTTGATCAAAGAAAATTTTGGTTAGAACTTATCTGGTCCACTGAAACTCAAGGAGTGGCCCTAATGATCTCTGAATCTTCTTTGGAACCACTCTCATATTTATTGAAAAATGTGTAAGTGCACAACTTAATAGATTTGTTATCCTGTCTAATAGAATCTAAGTAGTCCCTCAGTCTTCTTTGCATCCTATCTCAGGCCAGTGCAGTTAAAGCTGGTAGTATTCATGCTGGGGTGTCTGATTAAGTGTATGGTTCACACCCATACAGATAACCTTATCACAATTTTGCTTGGCCACATCTTAAGTATTCTCATGAGAACACACCCCTCCCTTATCTCCCCTCTCTCTTTCTTTCTTTTTTTTTTCCCTTTCTCTTTCCTTTCCTTTTTTTTTCTTTTCAGTATGCGTAGGTTAATAATTTTCCTCAGCTAAATAATTCTAGTGTTTATAAATACTACAACAAAATACTAGACCATGAACACAATTTATTTGCCACTTTATTATAAGGATGATTATTTCCACATTGTCCTATAACCTATTTCTTCTTCTCATTGGACACCTCATCATAATGGCTTTAACTGTCCAACTTCCAACCAATATTCTGTATATGATTATGTATGTATTATTTAAGAAATATCCAGAATAGACTAATCTATAAAGACAGAAAATAGATTTTACTAGACTATAGCTAGGGTAATACTTTGTAGGAAAATGTCAAATGTCTGTTATGACAATATGGTTTCTTTTGGGGGTGATGAAAACATGCTGTCTGAATAAATTTGTGTATATACAAAAATCCACTGAGTTTTATATTTTACATATCTGAATCATATGGTATGTTTATCATTTCTACATAAAACTACTTAAAAAGAAAACTAATACAGACTTTGTTGCATGGAAGTGGGATGCTGCTGTACTAAATATGTAAAAATGATAAATTAGACAATGGGAAGAGCCTGGAAGAATTTTGAAGAGCTGGATAAAAAAAAAAAAATCTAGATTGCCTTGAAAAACTAACAAAAATATGGATGTCAATGACTACTATTGAGAACTCAGGTGAAAACTGAAGGAAAAAGGATTTGTCTTATATAATTAGATCAAGTTTAGTGGAGTTTTGTCCTACAGTGATGTGGAAAGAAGAAATTTTGCATTATGAGTTTGAATGTGTAGCTGAGAAATTTTTCTTGCCAAATGTTGAGTATGGCTTGCTTTCTTCTTGTGCTTTAAAGCAAAATTTGAAAAGAGAAAAACATAAAGTGAAAAAAAAATTAAATAAAAAGTAATTGGGGCACCTGGATGGCTCAGTGGGTTAAGCTGCTGCCTTAGGCTCAGATCACAATCCCAGGGTCCTGGGATCAAGCCCCGCATTGGGCTCTCTGCTCGGCAGGTAGCCTGCTTCCCCCACCCTCTGCCTGCCTCTCTGTCTACTTGTGATCTATTTCTCTCTGTCAAATAAATAAATAAATAAAATCTTTTTTTTAAAAAAGTGATTAAGTGACTGGTGACTTCATTCTTTCATTGTCTCCCTTTTTTGATGCAGAATGTTTATAACTCTTACCCCATGCTTTTTCTGCCATTGTATTTTAGAAGCAGATAATGTGTTCCTTTTGTTTAGAGGAACACAGATGGAATGAAACCGTGCTCCAGGGTAGATTGTATATAATATTTTACAATGAACCTGAGAGTGCAGATATGTTTTTGAAGTCTTATTTTCATTTTTTTTTGGTGGGGGGGGGAGTATTTACCCAGGAGCAGGTTTACTGGATCATATAATAATTCTAATCTTTTTGGAGGAAACTCTACTGTTTTCCATAGTGGCTGAACCAGTTTAGATTCTGATTAGTTGTGCACAAGGGTTCATTCTTTCCCCACATTCTCACCAACACTTACTATTGTCATATTGATGATAATCACTCCAGCAGGTGTGAGGTAATAGCTCATTGTGGTTTTGATTTTCATTTTCCTGGTGCTTGGTGACAAGTATATTTTCATGTACATATTGGCCATTTGAATGCTTTCTTCAGAACAAACATCTATTTAGTTGCTCTGCCTATTTTTTTAATGGCATTGATTTTTGCTGTTCTTTTTTTAAAATATTTTATTTATTTCTTTGAGAGAGAGAGAGCACAAGCAGGAGGAGCAGAGGGCAGAGGGAGAAGAAGTCTTCAGCTGAGCAGGAAGCCTGATGCAGGACTCAAACCTAGGACCCTGGGATCATTATCCAAGCCAAAGGCAGACACCTAACCAACTGCACCACCCAGGCATCCCCAATTTTTGCTGTTCTTATTATTGAGTTCTTTATATATGTTTTATATTAACCCCTTGTCCAAAATATGGTTTGAAAATAATTTCTTCTATTCCTTATGCTGTCTTTCCATATTGCTGATTACTTTTTTGGTTGTGTAGAAGTTTTTAATTTTATATAGTCCCACTTGATATTTTTTTTAAATTGTATTGCTTGTGTTTTTGGCATCATATCTAAATGTCATTTTCAAGATGAATGTTAGTAATCTTAGTTATGTTTTCTCACTGTTTGCTCATAGAGAGTCGTCTATTGTTTAAATTTTTAATGCACTTAAAGTTAATTTTTTGTCTTAGTTTTTTTTAATTTATTTCATTTCATTTCTTTCAATATTTTATTTAAATTCAAGTTAGTTATTGGTTTTAGGAATATAATTTAGTTATTCATCATTAACATATAACATCCAGTGTTCATCCCAACAAGTAACCATCCTTAATGACCATCACCCATTCTTCCACCCACCTCCCTTTCAGCAATCCTAAGTTTGTTCTTTATAGTTAAATGTCTCTTATGGTTTGCTTCCCTCTCTGCTTTATCTTATTTTATTTTTCCTTCCTTTTCCCTATGTTCATTTGTTTTGTTTCTTAAATTCCTTATATGAGTGAAATCATATAAGGTATTTGTCTTTCTCTGACTGACTTATTTCACTTAGCATAATACACTCTAATTCCATCCATGTCTTTCCAAATCACAAGATTTCATTCTTTATGATTTTTGGAGAAAAAAATATATATATAGTTTTAATTTGCATTTCCCTGTAGCTGAGTAATTTTGAGCATTTTTTCATGGTTCTGTTGGCCATCTGGGTGATGTCTTCTTTGAAGAATATTTGTTCAAGTCTTCCGTCCACTTTTAAATTCTATTATTTGTTTTTTAGGTGTTGAGTTATAAATGTTCTTTATCTATTTGGGGATAGTAACACTTTCTTGGATTAATAAATCTCTTCGCCAATTTCATAAGCTGTCTTTTAGTTTTTTTTGATTGTTTCCTTTACTGTGTAGAAACTTTTTATTTTGATGTAGTTCCAATAGTAATTTTTGCTTTTATTTCCCTTGCTTCAGGAGACATAGCTAGAAAAAATGTTGGTACAGCTGATGTCAGAGAAATTACTCCTTGAGCTCTCTTCAAGGATTTTTATTGTTTCAGTCTTACATTTAAGTCTTTAACCCATCTTGAATTCATCTCTCTGTACAGTATAAGGCAATCATTCAGTTTCATTATTTTACATGTAGCTGACCAGTTTTTCAACAACATTTGTTGAATAGACTGTCTTTTTCACATCAGATATTCTTTTCTGCTTTATCTAAGATTAAACATTATCCTGGGCTTTTAGATTGGAGAACAGAGAATTCTCACTACTCCTCCACCCTTTTCAACCATTACTTTTTATCTCTGTCCCAGTTCAACCAGGGCTGGTATAGGCTTGTGAACATGGACTTGCTGAGATAGAAGCTTCCAGTGATGACTAGACCTACTAGTTTTGACATGGAGAACTACTTGTTATGGCAGATCCTCCTGTTACATCAGGAACCTGCTCTGTTCTGGGCATTTAAGGTAGAGAAAGAGAATTTCCACGGCTTCTCACTTTTAAATCCAGCTTTTCTCTGTCCCATGGGACTGGGACTGGTTTGGGCTTGTGGTCCCTGGGCTTGCTGAGGTCATAGTGATTGCCATATCTGAATGTTACCCTGTCTCAACCCTGCCCAGTTTACGCTTTTAAGGTGGAGTAGGTGTCTAAGTGTTCTGAAGGAAAAATTCTTGGTAGACATACTCTCAGTTTTGAAAAGGAAAAAATATATATTGATATAAAAATCTAATAGAAACAGAAAAGAGAAGAGAAACTTGTGCATAGATGAGGACAATAGTAAGCAGTAAAGGAGAATAAGACAAAGTTATCAAATAGGGTGCTTATAACATCCAACCTCACTGACTGGGGGAACCCAGTGTTCCCCCAGCAACTACCCTGCTATGTAGTTCTAGCATTGTTTCTTTCATATGCTATTTGCTCTTTTATTTTTTTTTAAAGATTTTATTTATTTATTTGTAAGAGAGAGAGAGAGAGCGAGCACAGGCAGACAGAGTGGAAGGCAGAGTCAGAGGGAGAAGCAGGCTCTCCGCGGAGCAAGAAGCCCAATGCAGGACTCAATCCCAGGACGCTGGGATCATGACCTGAGCCTAAGGCAGCTGCTTAACCAACTGAGCCACCCAGGCGTCCCAACTATTTGCTCTTTTAAACCATTGCTTTTTTTTCTGAGCCCAATGACAGAGGGGTTATCTTCCTAGTCCCTCGGTACTATACCTCCCCACTGCCATTCACAGAGTTGGACATGAGAGTTTCCTTTGGTACCACATCTCCACCTCTTTTGCTGTTCTCTTGCAATTCTATCTTTGTTCAGTAGCTATTTAGTCAAACCTCAGTTCTTCAAAAGTAATTGTTTAACTAATAGGTGTAACTTGGTGTGTTCTTAGAGGAGATGAATTCAGGGTCTTCTTAAAGCATCATTTTGAACTGGAACTCCCCTATTTCACAATTTTTGCAGCAAATTCCTCTACATACATCTTTTAAAACTTCTCTGATTATTTATTTAATATCTTAAATAAATAAATCCTGTAAGTAAAATTATTAGGTCAGATGACATGAAAATTCTAAGGCTTGTGATTTATACTGCCAAAGCACTTTCTAAAAATACCATATCCAGTTATTTTCCCAAAATTAGTGTTTTATTTTTTTTTTCCTAAAATTTATTTAAATTCTTGTTAGGAAGCATATATTGTAATTTTTCAAAGAGCAAGCTCCTGGTTTCATTCATCTGTTCTACTGAGTTTTTTATTTGTTTCTTTTTTTTTTTCAAATTTTATTTAAATTCTAGTTAGTTAACATATAGTATGCTATTGGTTTCTGGAGTAGTAATGATTGTCATTTACATAAAACACCCACTGTTCATCATAATAATTGCCCTCTTTAATACCCATCACCCAAATAGCCTATTCCCCATTCACCTCCTTCCACCTACCTTCGGTCTGTTCTCTATAGTTAAGAGTCTTTATTGTTTTTGCTTCACTCTCTCTTCTTCCCTTGCCATATGTTCATCTGTTTTGTTTCCTAAATTCCAATATGAGTGAAATCATATGGTATATGTTTTCCTCCAACTGACTTATTTCACTTAGCATAATACTAACTCTAACCATGCCATTGCAAATGGCAAGATTTCATTCTTTATTAAGGTTATGTAATATATATATAACACATCTTTCTTACCATTCATCACTTGATGGATACTTGGGCTCTTCCCATAGTATAGCTATTGTTGATAATGTTGTCATAAACATTTACATGGATGCATATCTTTGAATCTGTATTTTGTATCCTTTAGGTATATAGCTAGTAGTTCAATTGCAGGATCATAGGGTACCTTAATTTTTACCTTTTTGTGAGGAGCCTCCAAACTGTTTCTCAAAGTGGCTAAACCAGTTTGCACTCCCACCAACAGTGTAAGAGGGTTACACAGTGTAAGAAGGTATGCAACAGTGTAAGAGGGTATGCAAGGAATCTTGCATACTTGCCAACATCTGTTGTTTCATGTGTTGCTATTTATAGCAGTTCTGACAGGTGTGAGGTGGTATCTTATTGTGGTTTTGATTTGTATCCATGATGATGAATGATATTAAGCATCTTTTCATGTGTCTATTGGCCATCTGGATTTCTTTGCAAAATGTCTATTCATGCCTTCTATTCAATTCTCCACTGGATAATTTGTTCTTAGGGTTTTGAGTTTGGTAAGTTCTTTATAGATTTTGTATACTAACCCTTTATCATATACATAATTTGCAAATATCTTCTCCCATTTTGCAGGTTTCCTTTTAGTTTTCTTGTTTCCTTTGGTAAACATAAGCTTTTTAACTTGATTAACTCCCAGTAGTTCTTTTTTGGTTTTGCTTCCCTTGCCTCCAGAGATGCATCTAGTAAGAAGTGCTATGCTCCAAGGGCACCTGAATGTATCAGTTGGCTGAGTGACTGACTCTTGATTTCAACTCAGGCCATGATCTCAGAGTCATGAGATAAATCCCAGCATGAAGCAACCCATTCAGTGAGGATTCTGCTTGACATCCTTTCCCTCAGCCCCTCACCTCCCTCTCTCTCACATTCTGTCTCTCAAAAAAAAAAAAATCTTGGGGAGACAAGATGGTGGGGAATTAGGAGGAGGTGCCGTTTCAACCTGTACCCTAAAGTGAGATGATTACCTACCAAAGAACTCTGATCACGCATGAAACCAGCCTGAGATCAGAATTACATATGTCTGGAGCTCTATGGGGGCAGAAGATGCCAGTGGGCAGGTAAAGTGAAGTGGGAAAGTCAGACTGATATCAAAAGATAAACAAAAGGGTGAGAGAGCCACCAGAAGTGACCCATTGGAAAGTAATACTACAATATGAGAGTGCCCTGCACTGGGGACCAGCATTAACTTAAGAGTCTGGTTGAAAGCACTCACAAAGAGCATAAGATCACAGGTGAGAAACTGTGGGAATTGGGACAGTTAAAGACAGGAGCTTAAGTCCCCAGACCCAGGAAAGTTACACCTGGCGGTGAGCCAGAGAGAGTGCGGTGGAGAAACCAGGTCTTGGTCCCTGAGCCACCAGCAAGCCTGAGAGCGCATGGGGTTTAGCTCCCATGAGGGGCTGGGAGCCTCACCAGCTGGCAGAAAGCACAGACTTTTTACAGTACCCACGCGAGAGCTGTTCCGCACTACCAGAGTCTGAGCTGCACCCTGCGCTCTCCCCTGAGAGAGGTGCACGCAGGCGCCAGCCTGGAACTCTCGGAACCGGAAAGACCAGGCACTCCCAGCCCAGGCCAGTGGAAAAATCTCAGTGTATGATCACTGCTTGGCACTTCTCTGGCGGTCTGGAGCTCCCCAGACAGCTGCCACTGTCCTGGTTTTGGGTACAAGCAGGATTTCCTGTGTCCTCAGGGACCGCGACTTGGAACATGCTCTGCCAGTGGCTGAGGGGGAACTTAGGTGCCCTGGAGCACTCACTAAGGAACAGACTGAGGCTTCTCTCTGAGAGGGGGGTCTGGGTGCAGTTTGCTTTCCTCCAAACCTCCAAAAACCATCAAAAGCTGTCAAGGCAAGAGAAAACAAACAAACAAACAAAAAACCTGAACAAACAAACATAAAAACCTCCAGAGCACAAAAGCCTGAAAAACCGGTTTCCTCAGAGCCCATTCCTTTGGGGGGGGGTGGGAGGACTTGACTCAGGGAACATTGCCTGAAAACCCACGTGGCAGGCCCCTCCCCCAGAAAGCCAACGCGGGGGGGGGGGGGGGGGAGACTACAAGAGAACAACCACCACTTCTTCATAGATACAACTTTTATTTTTAATTCATTCCCACTATTCTGGTTCATTTTTTTTAAATATAGAGAGTTTCTTAACCTATCTACCATCACAGTGAGATGTCCAGTACATCAAATTCCATAATAACCTTTCAACCTGAACTTTTTGATACATATACCTGAGTTTTTATTTTGCTTTTCTATTTCTTTATTTTTTTTAAATTTTAGTTTAGTTTATTCTTTTTTTATTTTTACTTTTCTACATTCCACAATGTAGAGTTAAACTTCAAGGTAATCCCCTTTCCCCAATAAATGCTACACCTATTGGCAAACGAATTTTAATCCCCCTTTATTTTAGGAAAGTTGAGTCCTTTAACAAAGATATCAAGATACATCCAAGAAGAAGCAAAATAACCTTATTCACCCACACTGAGAAATTATAACCACTCTCCCAGTTTTTCTTCTGCCAGTGTTTCTGTGTATTAGTGTTTGTCCTGATAGTATACAAATCTTATACTTGGGGTTCACTTTGACGAGGCTCTTTTTTTTTTATTATATATATATTTTTTTCTCTTGTCATATACTTTATCAGTCTTTTTATTTGTTTGTTTTTGTTTCTATAAGTCATTAATCTTACATTGTAGCCAATTTAGGCTGAGCCTTCTCTTTTACCTTTCTTTTTTTTCCTCTCTCTCTCTCCCTCTTTGCTTGTTCTTTTCGTTTTTCTCTCTTTCTTTTTTCTTTCATTTGGGTGCAGATGCCTGATTGCTCAGAAACGTTCCAGGGTGCACCTTGATTGCACCATGGTCGATACATCCAGCTATATATGTTCAGCCATCTCTCACCAAAATGACTAAGAGGAGGAATGCCCAACAGAAGAAGAATTCAAAGGATGGGCCTTCTGCAACAGAGGTAACGGCTATCGACATAGACAATATGTCAGAAAGGGAATACAGGCTAACAATTATCCAGGCAATAGCTAGGTTGGAGAAAGCCATGGATGACCAAACGGGATTGATTAGGGCAGAACTGAAAGTGACCAGGGATTATGTTCAGAATGTTAGGGCAGAACTGAAAGCCACCAGGGATGAGGTTCACAATGCTCTCAATGAGTTCCAATCTAATCTAAATTCTCTAAAAACTAGGGTGACTGAGACAGAAGATAGAATTAGTGATCTGGAGGACAAACATATAGAGAAAATGGACCAGGAGGAAGCCTGGAACAAAAAGCTTAGAGCCATGAAAACAGAATCGGGGAAATAAATGATGCCATGAAATGTTCCAACATCAGAATTATTGGATTCCCTGAAGGGGAGGAGAAAGAAAGAAGTCTAGAATACATAGTGGAACAAGTTCTTCATGAAAATTATCCCAATCTCGCAAATGGAACCAGCATTCATGTACCAGAGGCCGAACGGTCTCCCCCTAAGATTATAGATTCCAAAAAAACATCAAGAAACCTGATAGTCAAATTGAGGAATCATAATTGTAGATACAATCTTTTGAAAGCCGCTAGGACAAAGAGGCTCCTTACTTACAGAGGAAAGCCCATCAGAATAACGTCAGACCTGTCCACAGAGACATGGCAAGCCAGAAAAGGCTGGCAAGATATATCCAGGGAACTAAATGACAAGAACATGCAGCCAAGAATACTTTATCCAGCAAGACTGACATTCAAAATGGATGGAGAGATAAAGAGTTTCTAAGACCGGCAAGGCTTAAAAGACTGCAACCACCAAGCCGATACTGCAGGAAATATTAAGGGGGGGCGGTTCTATAAAAGAGGAAAAATCCTAAGAATAGCATTAAATAGAAATATAGAGACAATATACAGAAAGAAAGACTTCAAAGGTAACACGATGTCAATAAAAATGTATCTATCAACAATCACTCTCAATGTGAATGGCCTAAATGCGCCCACAAAACGACACAGGGTTGCAGATTGGATAAAATGAAAGGACCCATCCATATGTTGTCTATAAGACACCCATTTTGAACCTAAGGATACACCCAGACTGAAAGTGAATGGATGGAGAAGCATCTTTCATGCCAATGGGCCTCAAAAGAAGGCCGGGGTAGTGATTCTCATATCAGATAAATTAGATTTTAAACTAAAGACTGTAGTCAGAGATAAAGAATGACATTACACCATTCTTAAAGGGACTATCCACCAAGATGATCTAACAATTTCTAACATAAGAAAACTATTAATCAAGATAAAAAGAGTCATATTGATATGAGTACATTAATAGTAGGAGATCTTAACACACCTCTCTCAGTAATAGACAGAACATCCAAGCAGAAAATCAATAAAGAATCAGGATCATTGAATGACACATTGGACCAGATGTACCTCATAGATGTATACAGAACATTTCACCCTAAAACAACAGAATACTTATTCTTCTCAAGTGCATGTGGAACCTTCTGCAGAATAGAAAACGTACTGGGTCACAAATCGGGACTCAAATGATAACAAAAGACTAAGATTATTCCCTGCATATTCTCAGATTACAATGCTTTGAAACTGGAGCTCAATCACAAGGAAAAGTTCAGAAGGCACTCAAATACCTGTAAGCTAAAGAACGCCTTGCTTAAGAATGCTTGAATTAACCAGGAGATCAAAGAAATTAAACAATTTATGGAAACCAATGAGAATGGAGACACTTCGGTGCAAAACCTATGGAATACAGCAAAGATGGTCCTAAGGGGGAAATCCATAGACATCCAGGCCTCCCTCAAAAAAAAAAAAAAAAAAAAAAAGGAAAGAAAAATCCAGAATACACCAGCTGTCTCTACACCTTAAAAACTAGAGAATCAACAACAAATTAAACCAACTCCACGCATAAGAAGGGGAATAATCAATATTAAAGCAGAGATTAACGAGGTAGGAACTAGAGATACACTAGGACGTATCAATGAAATTAGAAGCAGGTTTTTTGAAAGAATCAATAAGATCGATAAACCAATGGCCACACTAATCCAAAAGAAAAGAGAGAAAGCTCAAATTAATAAAATTATGAATGAAAACGGAGAGATCACAATGAACACCAAGGAAGTAGAAACAATCATCAGGAGTTATTAACAACAGTTATATGCCAATAAGCTAAGCAACCTAGATGAAATGGATGCATTCCTGGAAAACTATAAACTCCCAAAATTGAAGCAGGAAGAAATTGACAATCTGAATAGACCAATATCTAGTAACAATATTGAAGCAGTGATCAAAAACCTCCCAAAAAAACAAGGATCTGACTGATTCCCTGGGGAATTCTACCAAACTTTCAGTGAAGAAATATCACCTATTCTCCTGAAGCTGTTCCAAAAATTTGAAGCAGAAGGAAAACTTCCAGACTCTTTTTATGAAGCCAGCATTACCCTGGTCCAAAAACCAGGAAAAAACCACACCAAAAATGAGAATTTCAGACCAATATCACTGATGAATATAGATGCTAAGATTCTCGACAAGATCCTAGCAAACAGGATCCAACAGCACATTAAAAAGATTATCCACCATGAACAGGTGAGATTCATCCCTGGGTTACAAGCATGGTTTAACATTCGCAAACCAATCAATGTGATAGAACAAATCAATGAGAGAAGAGAGAAGAAGCACATGGTCCTCTCAATTGATGCAGAAAAAGCATTTGACAAAATCCAGCATCCTCTCCTGATTAAAATGCTTCAAAGTATAGGGATAGAGGGAACATTCCTGAACTTCATCAAATCTATCTATGAAAGACGCAAAGCAGATACCATCTTCAATGAGAAAAAGCTCAGCCTTCCCATTGAGATCAGGAACACGACAAGGATGCCCTCTCTCACCACTCTTGTTAAACATAGTATTAGAAGTCCTAGCAACAGCAATCAGACAACAAAGAGAAATACAAGGTATCCAAATTAGCAATGAAGAAGTCAAACTCTCTCTCTTCACAGATGACATGATTCTTCATATGGAAAACCCAAAAGAATCCACCCCCAAACTACTAGAACTCATACAGCAATTCAGTAACATGGCAGGATACAAAGTCAATATACAGAAAGCTGCAGCTTTCTTATATACTAACAATGAAAATACTGAAAGGGAAATTAGAGAATCAATTTCATTTACTATAGCACCAAGAACCATAAGACACCTCGGAATAAACCAAACCAAAGAGGTAAAGGATCTGTATTCGAGGAACTACAGAACACTCATGAAAGAAATTGAAGAAAACACAAAAGAGACCATTCCATGCTCTTGGATTGGAAGAATAGAATTAACATTGTTAAAATGTCTATACTGCCTAGAGCAATCTATACTTTTAATGCCATTCCAATGAAAATTCCACCAGTATTTTTCAAAGACCTGGAGCAAATAATCCAAAAATTTGTATAGAATCAGAAGAGACTCCGAATTTCTAAGGAAATGTTGAAAACAAAAATAAAACTGGCAGTATCAGGTTACCGGATTTCAAGCTTTTCTACAAAGCTGTGATCACCAAGACAACATGGTACTGGCATAAAAACAGACACATAGTCCAGTGGAACAGAGTAGAGAAACTAGATATGTACCCTCAACTCTATGGTCAAATAATCTTCAACAAAGCAGGAAAAAATATACAGTGGAATGAAGAGAGTCTCTTCAATAACTGGTGCTGGGAAAATTGGACAGCTATATGTAGAAGAATGAAGCTCAACCATTCTCTTACACCATACACAAAAATAAAATCGAAATGGATAAAAGACCTCAACGTGATACATGAATCCATCAGAATCCTAGAAGAGAATATAGGCAGTAACCTCTTCGATATCAGCCACAGCATCTTCTTTCAAGATATGTCTCCAAAGGCAAAGGAAACAAAAGCGAAGATGAACTTTGGGGACTTCATCAAAATCAAAAGCTTCTTCACAGCAAAGGAAACAGTCAACAAAACAAAGAGGCAACCCGCGGAATGGGAGAAGGTATTTGCAAATGACAGTACAGACAAAAGGTTGATATCCAGGATCTATAAAGAACTCCTCAAACTCAATACACACAAAACAGATAATCATATCATAAAATGTGCAGAAGATATGAACAGACACTTCTCCAATGAAGACATACAAATGGATATCAGACACATGAAAAAATGTTCATCATCACTAGCCATTAGGGAGATTCAAATTCAAACCGCATTGAGATATCACCTTACACCAGTTAGAATGACCAAAATTAGCAAGACAGGAAACAACATATGTTGGAGAGGATGTGGAGAAAGGGAAACGCTCCTATACTGTTGGTGGGAATGCAAGTTGGTGCAGCCACTTTTGAGAACAGTGTGGAGATTCCTCAAGAAATTAAAAATAGAGCTTCCCTATGATCCTGCAATTACACTTCCTGGTATTTACCCCAAAGATACAGATGTAATGAAAAGAAGGGCCATCTGTACTCCAGTGTTTATAGCAGCAATGGCCACGGTTGCCAAACTGTGGAAAGAACCAAGATGCCCTTCAACAGATGAATGGACAAGGAAGATGTGGTCTATACACACTATAGAGTATTATGCCTCCATCAGAAAGGATGAATACCCACCTTTTGTAGCAACATGGATGGGACTGGAAGAGATTATGCTGAGTGAAATAAGTCAGACAGAGAGAGTCAACTATCATATGGTTTCACTTATTTGTGGAGCGTAACAAATAACATGGAGGACAAGGGGAGCTGGAGAGGAGGAGGGAGTTGAGGGAAATTGGAAGGGGAAGTGAACCATGAGAGACTATGGACTCTGAAAAACAATCTGAGGGTTTTGAAGGGCGGGGGGTGGGCGCTTGGGGGAGCCAGGTGGAGGGTATTAACAAGACACGTATTGCATGGAGCACTGTGTGTGGTGCAAAAACAATGAATTCTGTTATGCTGAAAAGAAATTAAAAATAATAATAATATTTTTAAAAAGTGCTATGGATGGGGTCAAACAGGTTAATGAATGTGTTGTGCTCTAGAATTATTATAGACCTCTGTCTCACATTTAGGTCTTTCATCCATTTTGAATTTATTTTTGTGCATGATGTAAGAAAGTGGTCCATATCATTTTCTACATATTATTGTCCAGTATTCTCAACATCATCTGTGGGAAAGACTGCCATTTTTCCATTAGACATTCTTTTCCACCTTGTCCTCAGTTGACTCTATAGTTGTGAGTTCATTTCTGGGTTTTCTATTCTGTTTCACTGGTCTTGCTCTCTGCTTTTGTGCCAGCACAACACTGTCTTGATGAATACACCTTTGTAATATAGTTTGAAGTCCAGAATGTTGATTCTTTCAGCTTTGCTTTTTCTTTTTCAGGATCTCATAGGTTATTCATGGTCTTTTGTTATTCTACACAAATTTTAGGATTGTTTTTTCTAGCTCTGTGAAAAATGCTGGTGGTATTTTGATAAGGATTGTTTTAAGTATGATGATTGAGTTAGGCAATAGAGAACTTTTAGCAAAGATTGTTCTTCCTATCCATGACCATTGAATGCTTTCCCATTTTCTTGTGTTCTCTTAAATATCTTTCATAAGTGCTTTATAATTTTCAGAGTATGGTCTTTTACCTTACTGGCTAGTTTTATTCCTATGTATCTTACCATTTTTAACACTATTCTAAATGGGATTGTTTAATTTACTTCTTTTCCTGCTGCTTTATAATTGCTGTGTAGGAAAATAAATTCTGTTTTATATCCTGTGAATTTTCTGAATTAGCTGTATTAATTCTAGCAATATTAGGTGGAGTCTTTTGAGTTTTCTTATTTTTAAGATTTTGTTTATTTATTTGACAGAGAGAGACACAGTGAGAGAGAGACCACAAGCAGAGGGAGTGGGAGAGGGAGAAGCAGTCTCCCCATAGAGCAGGGAGCTCAACGCAGGGCTCTATCCCAGGACCCTGAAATCATGACCTGAACTGAATGCAGAAGCCTAATGACTGAGCCACCCAGGTGCCCCTCTTCTGGGTTTCTCATGTTGTCTGCCAATAGTGAAAGTTAAATTTATTCCCCTTTGATTTGGGAATTTTTACTTCTTTTTTTTTCTGTGATTGCTAAGGCTAGGATTTCCAGTAGTATAGTATATCATAATGCTGACAGTGCAGATCCCTGTCTTGTTCCTGACCTTATGGGAAAAGCTTTCAGTTTTTCCCCATTGAGAATGATATTCACTGTGGGCTTTAGGTACAGCACTTTTATAATTATGAAGTACATTCCCTCTACCCCTGCACTATGGAGAGGTTTAATTAAAAAAAAAAAAAAAGGATGCTGTGTTTTGCCAAATGCGTTTTCTGCATCAATTGAGAGGATCGTATGATTCTTGTCTTTTATTTTTCAATGTGAATCACTTTGTGCATAACTTTGATTGATTTGTGAATGTTGAACCATCCTTGCAGCCCAGGAATAAATCCCACCTAGTCATGGTGAATAATCTTTTTTTTAAATTTTTTTATTTTTTATAAACATATATTTTTATCCCCAGGGGTTCAGGTCTGTGAATCACCAGGTTTACACACTTCACAGCACTCACCAAAGCACATACCCTCCCCAATGTCCATAATGAATAATCTTTTTAATGTACTGTTATATCCTATTAGCTAGAGTCTTGGTGAGAACTTTGTCTGTAATTCTCCTTTTTGATAGGGTCTTTTTCTGGCTTGGGGATCAAGGTAATACTGACCCCATAGAATGAGTTTGGAAGTGTTCCTTCACTTTCTATTTTTTGATGCAGTTTCAGAAGAATAGCTATTAGTTCTTCTTTATGTGCTTGGCACCATTCCTTTGGGAAATCATCTGGCCCTGGACTCTTGTATTTTTGAAGTTTTTTGATTACTACTTCAATTTCCTTGCTGGTAATGGATCTGTCCAGGTTTTCTTTTTCTTTCTGTTTTAGTTTTGGTTGTTTATAGGTTTCCAGGAATGCATCCATTTCTTCCAGATTCCTTAAGTTGTTATCATATACTTGTTCATAATATGTTCATAAGTTTATTTATATATTCCTTGATGTTGGTCATGATCTCTCCTCTTTAATTCACTCATGATTTTATTAATTTGGGTCCTTTGTCCTTCCTTTTCGAAAAGTCTGGCTAAGGGTTTATCGAACTTATTAATTCTTTCAGAGAACCAGAGTCTAGAAATCCATTATCAAGATCTATGACAGGGAGATTATACCACCAGTTTTCTTCTAAAACTTTTATAGTTTTAGATATTATATTCAAGGCTTTAATCCACTTTGAGTTAACTTTTATGTATTTTGTACAATATTGATCCTACTTCATTGTTTTGCATATGGCTGTCCAACTTTCACATCACCAGCTATTGAAGAGACTGTCATTTTACCATTGTTTATTTGTGCCTCTTTTGGTGTAAATCTATTAGCCATATGTCTGTGGGCTTATTTCTGTGGTCCATGTTATCTTTCATTGTTCTATGTATTTGTTTTTGTGACAATACCATAGTAGTTTGATTAGTATACCTTGCGGCACAGTTTGAAATCAAGGAGTGTAATGCTTTCAACTTTCTTCCTTTTCATCAAAACTGCTTTGGGCTGTTTGGATATTTTGTGGTTTCATACACATTTTCAAATTGCTTATTCTGTTTTTGAAAAATACTATTGGAATTTTGATAGGAATTGAATTGAGATTATTTTGAGTAATATGGACATTTAAATGATATTAATTCTTCTAATCTATTAGTATAAACTATCTTTCTATATATTTGTCTCTTCCTCAGTTTCCTTTATTAATATCTTGTAGTTTTCAATATGCCTGCATTTCACCTTGGTAAACTTATTCCTAGGTATTTTATTCTTTTTATTACAGTTGTGAATGGCATTATATTCTCTTTTTTTTTAAGATTTTATTTATTTGACAGACAGAGATCGCAAGTAGGCAGAGAAGAGGCAGAGAGAGAGAGAAAACAGGCTCCCTGCTGAACAGAGAGCACAATGCGGGGCTTGATCCCAGAACCCTGGGATCATGACCTGAACCAAAGGCAGAGGCTTTAACCCACTGAGCCACCCAGGCACCCCTAGCATTATATTCTTAATTTGTTTTTTTTTTATTTCAAATTAGTTTATTAAATAAATGCTTATATGAAATAAAACTTGTACGTATATACGTTAAAATGTTAATTCAAATTACTTCTGGTAGATCAAAGAGCAGAAATGAAGGAAGAAATCATTTCACTTCATTTTTGGGGTATTTCTCTTTTTTCAGAGTGCACCGTTATAATAATAATTTAAAGAAAAAGTAGGGGCACGTGGATGGCTCAGTTGGTTAAGCATCTGCCTTTGGCTCAGGTCACGATCCCAGAGTCTTAAGATAGAGGGCAGCTTCAGTCTCCCTGCTCAGCAGGGAGTGTGCTTCTCCCTCATTATCTGTCCTTCTCCCCTGCTCATGCTCTCTCTCTCTCTCAAATAAATAAACAAGATCTTTAAAGATGTAAAAAAAAAAAAAAAGACTCTTTATAAAACTGTTTTAAGAATTAGATGAGAGAATGTTTATAAGCTTTAAACCAACACATTAGTTAAAAACAAGTGTTAAAAACATATTACACCTAAACATTGTTTGTTGATTCACATTTTTGTTTTGTTATCATTCATATTTGTATTAAATTGTGCATGTCATGAATTAATAAAAATAATTGTTAAATAACCATGACATATTCAATTAATTGAACTTAAATCTTCAATGTCTCCTACATCAGCAGAACTTCAGACTATATCAACAGGAAACAAAGTGATAGATTAAGAAAGACTAAACAATATGGAATAAATCAGGGTGTATGTGTCTCTCAATATTTGTTCTTTCATCAAAGAGCTTGGGATGTTTTTCCATTTCTTTGTATCATCTTCAATTTCTTTCATAAGTGCTCTATGGTTTTCAGAGTATAGATCTTTCACTTCACTGGTTAGGTTTATTCCTTGGTATCTCATGGTTTTTAGTACAGTTGTAAATGGGATGAATTATTTAATTTGTTTTTCTTGTGCTATTGTTGGTGTATAGAAATACAGTAGTTTTCTATACATCGGTTTTGTATCATGTGACTTTACATAGTTCGTGTATGAGTTCTAACGATATTTTGCTGAAGTCTTTCAAGTTTTCTAAATAGAGTATTGTATCATCTGCACAGAGTACATGTTTGAAATTTTCTTTACCAATTTGAATTTTTTTTTTAATTTCCTTCTATTGCCTGATTGCTGAGGCTAGGACTTCCAGTATGATAATAACAGTGGTGAGAGTGGATATCCCTGTCTTGTTCATAACCACAGAGGAAAAATTCTCAATTTTTCCCCACTGAAGATAATAATAACAGATTTTTCTAATTAGCCTTCATGATGTTGAAGTATATTCCCTCTAAACCTACCTTGTTGAGGTTTTTTGTTTGCTTTCTTGCTTGCATTTTTTTTAAAGAGTGGATTTTGTAGTTTGTCAAATGTTTTCTTGCATCTCTTGAGAGGATCATATTTCTTACACTTTCTTTTATTAATGTGGTGTATCACATGGATTGATTTGTGAATATTGAACCACTATTGTAGCTCAGGAATAAATCCTACTTGATTGTGGTGAATAATTCTTCAATATGCTATTGTATTCAATTTGTGAGTATCTTATTGAGAATTTTTGCATCCATTTTCATCAGGGATATTGACTTGTAATTCTCATTGTTAGTGTGGTCTTTGTCTGGTTTTGGAATCAAGGTAATTCTGGGCTGGCAGAAGGAGCTTGGAAGTTTTCCACTTATTTCTATGTTTTGGAGAAGTTTGAGAAGAATATATATTAACTCTTCTTTAACTGTTTTGTAGAATTCCACTGGAAAACCACCTGGCCCTACTTCTTTTTGTTGGGAGACTTTTGATAACTGATTCAATTTCTTTGCTGGTTTTGGAGTCTGTTTATATTTTCTATTTTTTCCTCGTTCAGTTTTGGTAGTTTGTATGTTTCTAGTAATTTACCCATTTCTTTCAGAGATCCCAATTTGTTGGCATCTAATTTTTCATAGTAATACCTTACAATTATTTCCATTTCTGTGGTGTTGGTTGTGATCTCTCCTCTTTCATTTTTGTTTTTATTTATTTGGATTATTTCTCTTTTGTTTTTGATATATATGGCTAGATATTTTTAAATTTTATTATTTCTTTCAAAATAACAAGTTCTTAACTTAATTGCTCTGCTCTGCTTTTTTTTTTCCCTATATAATTTATTTCTGCTCTAATCTTCGTTGTTTCCCTTCCTCTACTGGCTTTAGGTTTTATTTTCTTTTCCTTTTCTAGCTCCTTTGGATTAAGTTTAGTTTGCATATTTGAGACTTTTTTGCTTCTCAAGGTGGGCCTTTATTGCTGAATACTTCCCTCTTTGGATTGCCTTCCTTCTTAAGATTGCTGCATCCCAAAGTTATGGAAGGTTGGGTTTTCATTTTAATTTGCTTCCATGCTTTTTTATTATTTCATTTTTAATTTCCTGATTACGAATTAATTCATTATTTAGTATGAGACTCTTTAGCATTCATGTATTTGTGGTTTTTCCAATTTTTATTTTCTTGTCGTAATCTTCAAGTTTCATAGCTTTATGTTCTGAAAATGTGCATGACATGATCTCAATCTTTTGTACTTCTTGAGACTTGATTTGTAACTCAGTATGTGATATATTCTGGAATGTCCAATACACACTGGGACAATTTAGAGTGAAATGTTCTGAATATATCTGTTAAGTCCATCTGATCAGTCTGTCATTCAAAACCATTGTTTCCTTCTTGATTTTCTGCTTTGATGATCTGCCCATTGCTCTAACTGGAGGGTTAATAGATGAATACCCTATTATCATTATATTATTATCAATGAGTTTCTTTATGTTTGTTATTAATTGATTTATATATTTGGGTGATCCCAATTTAGGGACATATATATTTATAACAGTTAGAGCTTCTTGTTAGATAGATCCTTCTATTATGATATACTGCCCTTCTTCATCTCTTGATACAATCTTTGGTCTTACAATCTAGATTGTCTATTGTAGATATGGCTACCCAGCTTTCCTTTAATATCTGTTAGGATGTTAGATGGTTCTCCCATCCCTTCACTTTCAATCTGAAGGTGTCTTTAGGCCTAAAATGAATCTTTTGTCAGCATAATATGCATGGGTTTTATTGATTTATCCACATTGATTCCCAATGTTTGTTTATTTGTTTTGATTGGAGCATTTAGTCCATTTACATTCAGAGTAATTACTGAAAAATATGAATTTAGTGCCATTTATTACCTATAAAGTTGTTGTGTCTGGAGATTTTCCTTCTTCCTTTCTAGTCTTTGCTGCTTTTGGTCTTTCTTTCCAACTCAAAAAGCTCCCTTTAATACTTCTTGCTGTGCTGGTTTAGTGTTCAAAGACTCATTTACCTGTTGTTTGGGAAATACTTTCTCTCTCCTTCTCTTCTGAATGACAGTCCTACTGGATAATGTAGTCTTGGCAACATATTTTTTTCTATTTTTTCTATTTTTTATTTTGTATTTTTATTCTATTTTATTCTATTCAGCACATTAAATATATCATGCTATTCTCTTCTAGCTGCCAGGTTTCTGTGGAGAAATGTACAGCTAACCAGATTTATCTTCCCTTGTAAGTTTGGAATTTCTTTACCCTGACTGCTTTCATAATTCTCTTTTTATATTTATATTTTGCAAGTTTCACTATGATATATTGTGATGTTAACCTGTTTTTGTTGATTTCGAGGGGAGTTTTCTGTACCTCTTGGAATTGAATGTGTGTTTATTTTCCAAGATTGGATAAGTTATCAACTCTAATTTGGTCCTATAAACCTTCTTCTCCTCTTTCCTCCTTTTTTTTTTCTACTAGGACTCCTATGATGTGAATGTTGTTACTATACGGAGTTGCTGAGTTTCCTAAGTCTACATTCATAATCCAGTGTTTTTCTTTTCCTCTTCATTCAGCTTCATTATTTTCCATAATATTATCTTTTTTTTAAATTTCTTATTTTTTATAAACATATATTTTTATCCCCGGGGTACAGGTCTGTGAATCGCCAGGTTTAAACACTTCACAGCACTCACAAAAGCACATGCCCTCCCCAATGTCCATAACCCCACCCCCCTTCTTCCACCCCGCCTCCCCCGAGCAACCCTCAGTTTGTTTTGTGAGATTAAGAGTCACTTATGGTTTGTCTCCCTCCCAATCCCATCTTGTTTCATTGATTCTTCTCCTACCCACTTAATCCCCCATGTTGCATCACCACTTCCTCATATCAGGGAGATCATATGATAGTTGTCTTTCTCTGCTTGACTTATTTCGCTAAGCATGATACGCTCTAGTTCCATCCATGTTGTCGCAAATGGCAAGATTTCGTTTCTTTTGATGGCTGCATAGTATTCCATTTTGTATATATATCAAATCTGCTTTATCCATTCATCTGTTGATGGACATCTAGGTTCTTTCCATAGTTTGGCTATTGTGGACATTGCTGCTATAAACATTCGGGTGCACGTGCCCCTTTGGATCACTACGTTTGTATCTTTAGGGTAAATACCCAGTAGTGCAATTGCTGGGTCATAAAGCAGTTCTATTTTCAACATTTTGAGGAACCTCCATGCTGTTTTCCAGAGAGGTAGCACCAGCTTGCATTCCCAGCAACAGTGTAGGAGGGTTCCCCTTTCTCCACATCCTCGCCAGCATCTGTCATTTCCTGACTTGTTGATTTTAGCCATTCTGACTGGTGTGAGGTGATATCTCATTGTGGTTTTGATTTGTATTTCCCTGATGCCGAGTGATATGGAGCACTTTATCATGTGTCTGTTGGCCATCTGGATGTCTTCTTTGCAGAAATGTCTGTTCATGTCCTCTGCCCATTTCTTGATTGGATTATTTGTTCTTTGGGTGTTGAGTTTGCTAAGTGCTTTATAGATTTAGTCCTTTATCTGATATATCGTTTGCAAATATCTTCTCCCATTGTGTCAGTTGTCTTTTGATTTTGTTAACTGTTTCCTTTGCTGTGCAAAAGATTTTGTTCTTGATGAAATCCCAATAGTTCATTTTTGCCCTTGCTTCCCTTGCCTTTGGCAATGTTCCTAGGAGGATGTTGCTGCGGCTGAGGTCGAAGAGGTTGCTGCCTGTGTTCTCCTCAAGGATTTGGATGGATTCCTTTCGCACATTGAGGTCCTTCATCCATTTTGAGTCTATTTTCGTGTGTGGTGTAAGGAAATGGTCCAATTTCATTTTTCTGCATGTGGCTGTCCAATTTTCCCAGCACCATTTATTGAAGAGGCTGTCTTTTTTCCATTGGACATTCTTTCCTGCTTTGTCGAAGATTAGTTGACCATAGAGTTGAGGGGCTATTTCTGGGCTCTCTATTCTGTTCCGTTGATCTATGTGTCTGTTTTTGTGCCAGTACCATGCTGTCTTGATGATGACAGCTTTGTAATAGAGCGTGAAGTCCGGAATTGTGATGACACCAACTTTGGCTTTCTTTTTCAATATTCCTTTGGCTATTCGAGGTCTTTTCTGGTTCCATATAAATTTTAGAATTATTTGTTCCATTTCTTTGAAAAAGATGGATGGTCCTTTGATAGGAATTGCATTAAATGTGTAGATTGCTTTAGATAGCATAGACATTTTCACAATATTTATTCTTCCAATCCAGGAGCATGGACCATTTTTCCATTTCTTTGTGTCTTCCTCAATTTCTTTCATGAGTACTTTATAGTTTTCTGAGTATACATTCTGTGCCTCTTTGGTTAGGTTTATTCCTAGGTATCTTATGGTTTGGGATGCAATTGTAAATGGGATTGACTCCTTAATTTCTCTTTCTTCTGTCTCGTTGCTGGTGTAGAGAAATGCAACTGATTTCTGTGCATTGATTTTATATCCTGACACTTTACTGAATTCCTGTACAAGTTCTAGCAGTTTTGGAGTGGAGTCTATTGCTTTTTCCACATATACTATCATATCATCTGCGAAGAGTGATAGTTTGACTTCTTCTTTGCCGATTTGGATGCCTTCAATTTCTTTTTGTTGTCTGATTGCTGAGGCTAGGACTTCTAGTACTATGTTGCATAGCAGTGGTGATAATGGACATCCCTGCCATGTTCCTGACCTTAGAGGAAAAGCTTTCAGTTTTTCTCCATTGAGAATGATATTTGCGGTGGGTTTTTCATAGATGGCTTTGATGATATTGAGGTATGTGCCCTCTATCCCTACACTTTGAAGAGTTTTGATCAGAAAAGGATGCTGTACTTTGTCAAATGCTTTTTCGCATCTATTGAGAGTATCATATGGTTCTTGTTCTTTCTTTTATTGATGTGTTGTATCACATTGACTGATTTGCGGATGTTGAACCAACCTTGCAGCCCTGGAATAAATCCCACTTGGTCGTGGTGAATAATCCTTTTAATGTACTGTTGAATCCTATTGGCTAGTATTTTGGTGAGAATTTTCGCATCTGTGTTCATCAATGATATTGGTCTATAGCTCTCTTTTTTCATGGGATCCTTGTCTGGTTTTGGAATCAAGGTGATGCTGGCCTCATAAAATGAGTTTGGAAGTTTTCCTTCCATTTCTATTTTTTGGAACAGTTTCAGGAGAAAAAGAATTAGTTCTTCTTTAAATGTTTGGTAGAATTCCCCTGGGAAGCCGTCTGGCCCTGGGCTTTTGTTTGTTTGGAGATAATTAATGACTGTTTCAATCTCCTTTCTGGTTTTGGGTCTGTTCAGGCTTTCTATTTCTTCTTGGTTCAGTTGTGGTAGTTTATATGTTTCTAGGAATGCATCCATTTCTTCCAGATTGTCAAGTTTGTTGGCATAGAGTTGCTCATAGTATGTTCTTATAATAGTTTGTATTTCTTTGGAGTTAGTTGTGATCTCTCCTCTTTCATTCATGATTTTATTTATTTGGGTTCTTTCTCTTTTCTTTTTGATAAGTCTGGCCAGGGGTTTATCAATTTTATTAATTCTTTCAAAGAACAAGCTCCTAGTTTCGTTGATTTGCTCTATTTTTTTTTTTGTTTCTATTTAATTTATTTGTGCTCTGATCTTTATGATTTCTCTTCTCCTGCTGGGCTTAGGGTTTCTTTCTTGTTCTTTCTCCAGCTCCTTTAGGTGTAGAGTTAGTTTGTGTACCTGAGACCTTTCTTGTTTCTTGAGAAAGGCTTGTACCACTATATATTTTCTTCTCAGGACTGCCTATGTTGTATCCCACAGATTTTGAATCGTTGTATTTTCATTATCATTTGTTTCCATGATTTTTTTCAATTCTTCTTTAATTTCCCGGTTGACACATTCATTCTTTAGAAGGATGCTTTTTAGTCTGCATGTATTTGGGTTCTTTCCAAACTTCCTCTTGTGGTTGAGTTCTAGCTTCAGAGCATTGTGGTCTGAAAATATGCAGGGAATTATCCCAATCTTTTGATACCAGTTAAGTCCTGAATTAGGACCGAGGATGTGATCTATTCTGGAGAATGTTTCATGTGCACTAGAGAAGAATGTGTATTCTGTTGCTTTGGGATGAAATGTTCTGAATATATCTGTGATGTCCATCTGGTCCAGTGTGTTGTTTGAGGCCTTTATTCCTTGTTGATCTTTTGCTTGGATGATCTGTCCATTTCAGTGAGGGGAGTATTAAAGTCCCCTACTATTATTGTATTATTGTTGATGTGTTTCTTTGATTTTGTTATTAATTGGTTTATATAGTTGACTGTTCCCACGTTGGGGGCATAGATATTTAAACTTGTTAGATCTTGTTGGACAGACCCTTTGAGTATGATATAGTGTCCTTCCTCATCTCTTATTATAGTCTTTGGCTTAAAATCTAATTGATCTGATATAAGGATTGCCACTCCTGCTTTCTTCTGATGTCCATTAGCATGGTAAATTCTTTTCCACCCCCTCACTTTAAATCTGGAGGTGTCTTCGGGCTTAAAATGAATTTCTTGGAGGCAACATATAGATGGGTTTTGTTTTTTATCCATTCTGATACCCTGTGTCTTTTGATTGGGGAATTTAGCCCATTAATATTCAGGGTAACTATTGAGAGATATGAATTTAGTGCCATTGCCTGTAAGGTGACTGTTACTGTATATTGTCTCTGTTCCTTTCTGATCCACCACTTGTAGGCTCTCTCTTTGCTTAGAGGACCCCTTTCAATATTTCCTGTAGAGCTGGTTTGGTGTTTGCAATTTCTTTCAGTTTTTGTTTGTCCTGGAAGCTTTTAATCTCTTTCTATTTTCAATGATAGCCTAGCTGGATATAGTATTCTTGGCTGCATGTTTTTCTCGTTTAGTGCTCTAAAAATATCATGCCAGCTCTTTCTGGCCTGCCAGTTCTCTGTGGATAAGTCAGCTGCCAATCTTATATTTTTACCATTGTATGTTACAGACTTCTTTTCCCGGGCTGCTTTCAGGATTTTCTCTTTGTCACTGAGACTTGTAAATTTTACTATTAGGTGACAGGGTGTGGGCCTATTCTTATTGATTTTGAGGGGCATACTCTGAACCTCCTAAATTTTGATGCTCGTTCCCTTTGCTATATTGGGGAAATTCTCCCCAATTATTCTCTCCAGTATACCTTCTGCTCCCCTCTCTTTTTCTTCTTCTTCTGGAATCCCAATTATTCTAATGTTGTTTTGTCTTATGGTGTCACTTATCTCTCGAATTCCCCCCTCGTGGTCCAGTAGCTGTTTGTCCCTCTTTTGCTCAGCTTCTTTATTCTCTGTCATTTGGTCTTCTATATCACTAATTCTTTCTTCTGCTTCATTTATCCTAGCAATGAGAGCCTCCATTTTTGATTGCACCTTATTAATAGCTTTTTTGATTTCAACTTGGTTATATTTTAGTTCTTTTATTTCTCCAGAAAGGGCTTTTATATCTCCCGAGAGGGTTTCTCTAATATCTTCCATGCCTTTTTCGAGCCTGGCTAGAACCTTGCGAATTGTCATTCTGAACTCTAGATCTGACATATTACCAATGTCTGTATTGATTAGGTCCCTATTTTCGGTACTGCCTCTTGTTCTTTTTTTTGTGTTGAATTTTTCCGCCTTGTCATTTTGTCCAGATAAGAGTATATGAAGGAGCAAGTAAAATACTAAAAGGGTGGCAACAACCCCAGGAAAATATGCTTTGACCAAATGAGAAGAGATCCCAAATCGTGAGGGGAGATAAAGGGGATAAAAAGATGTTTAAAAAGAAAGAAATAAAAAAAGAAAAAAAAAGAAAAGAATTTAAAAAAAAAGAAAATGAATAAAGAAAAATATAAAAAAGAAAAAATATATATATTAGATAAACTAGTTAAAAAACGTTAAAAAAGAAAAGGGTAAAAGTTAAAAAAAATTTTGCAGAAGAAGAGAAAAAAAATGAAAAAGTAAGAAATTAAATTAACTGCAAGACTAAAAATATCACAGGGAGAAAGCCATGAGTTCCGTGCTTTGCTTCTCCACCTCTGGAATTCTGCTGCTCTCCTTGGTATTGAAACCACACTCCTTGGTAGGTGAACTTGGTCTTGGCTGGATTTCTTGTTGATCTTCTGGGGGAGGGGCCTGGTGTAGTGATTCTCAAGTGTCTTTGTCCCAGGCAGAATTGCACCGCCCTTACTAGGGGCTGTAATCTGCTCGGGTTTGCTTTCAGGGGCTTTTGTTCCCTGAGTGCTTTCCATAGAGTTCCGCAGGATGGCAATATAAATGGCGGCCTCCTGGACTCCGGCCCGGAGGAGCCAAGAGCCGGGGGCCCCACTCCTCAGTACGCCCTCAGAGAACAGCGCCCAGTTACTTCCGTCTGCCTGACCTCCAGCTGAGCTCCGAGCTCACTGAGCCTGCGACCGGTTCAATGTAAGCCCGAGCTGTGATCTTACTGTCAGCTCTGGCTCTGTAGCTGATTTTCCCGTTCCAATACCCGCAAGGTCTGCGACACTCAGACACCCCCGATCCTTCTGTGACCCTGCGGGACCTGAGGCCACGCTGACCCCACGTGGGTTTCGCCCCAGTTTAGCCTCTGGAGCGATGTCCTTCAGTGGAACAGACTTTTAAAAGTCCTGATTTTGTGTTCCGTTTCTCGCCGCTTGCCGGGAGCCAGCCCCTCCCCCCGGGGTCTATCTTCCTGTCACTTTGGATTCACTTCTCCGTCAGTCCTACCTTTCAGAAAGTGGTTGTTTTTCTGTTTCCAGAATTGCTGTTCTTCTTCTCTTCGATCTGCCGATGGATTTGCAGGTGTTTGCAATCTTTAGATAAGCTATCTAGCTGATCTCCTGCTAGCTGAAGTAGTCTCAGCCTGTTACTTCTCCGCCATCTTGACTCCTCCCCCATAGTATTATCTTCTTTATCACTGTTTCATTCCTCTGTTTCTTCCATACTTGTATTCTTTACATCCAGTGAGTTACAAACACACACACACACACACACACACACATATATATATATATATATATATACATTTATATATATCACTGTCTATAAGAGACTAGTTTTAAACCTAAAAACATCTCCAGATTGAAAGTGAGGGGATGGAGAACCATTTATCATGCCAATGGACCTCAAAGGAAACGTGGGGTAGCAATCCTTACATTAGATTTTAAACCAAAGCCTGTGGTAAGAGATGCAGAGGGATACTATACCATACTTAAAGAGTTATCCAACAGGAAAATCAAACAGCTGTAAATACCTATGCTCCCAACATGGGAGCAGCCAAGCACATAAACCAACCATTAACCAAAATAAAGTAACAAAATAATAGTACATCACTCTCAGCAATGTACAGGTCCTCTAAACAGAAGATCAACAAAGAAACAAGAGCTTTGAATGACACATTGGATTAGATGGACTTAGTGGATATATACAGAACACTCCAACCTAAAACAACAAGATACTCTTTCTTCTTAAATGTGAATGCAACTTTCTTCAGAATAGACTATGTACTGGGTCACAAATCTGGTCTCAACTGATACCAAAGGACTGAGATTACTCCTTGCATGTTATCAGACTACAATGCTCTGAAACTGGAACTCAATCAAAAGAAAAAAATTGAAGGGGTTTGAACACTTAGAAGTTAAAGAGGATTCTGCTAAATAATGACTGGGTCAATCAGGAGATTAAAGAAGAACTTAAACAATTCATGGAAACCAATGAGAATGAAAACACATCATTCCAAAACCTATGGGATACTGCAAATACAGTCCTAAGGGGGAAAAACATAGCACCTAAGCCTCTCTCAAAAGAGTAGAAAAATCCCAAATGCACAAGCTAACCTTACACCTAAAGGAGCTGGAGAAAAAACAGCATATAAAACATAAACCAAGCAGGAGAAGAGAGATAATAAAGATTAGAGCAGATATCAATGAAATAGAAACCAGAAAAACAATGAAACTAGAAGCTGTTTCTTTTGAAAGAATTAATAAGATCCATAAACCCTTGGCCAGACTTAATCAAAAGAATTACACTCACCAGCCCCAGCGAGGGTGTGAGGGAGGTTTGCAACTGAACATATATGCTGATTTTAGGAAAGGAGTTGGGTAATTCTATGACTGCTCATGCTGACCTTCTCCAGCCAAGGAGTGGAGGATCACTGTGACCACCTCTGCTTTCAGGTCTCAGTGATACACTCTGGTAGTTCTATTATCACTCAATCACAACCACCCTAGAGAGGCATCAGAAGTGTGCCATACCTATGTGTGCCAGTCGGCCTGTGCAGAGTAATTGGATATCACACAAATAGCATTCACATGTAAATCAGTCTCCAGAAAGAGCCTTAATTTTCCCCTCCCCCTCCATCAGGTGCCCCCAGTCAGCAAATCTACTTCACATACAGGCTCAGAGTTTTTAAATTCATGATTTTGTTCTGGATACTGGGAGAAATTAGCCTCAAAAGCACTTTAAAAGGAATATCTCAGTTTCCTGTAGTACTTTTGGTCCTTTGGACACAAGTCTTATTGATGCTTTGGGGAAATTGTCCCTTCCATGTAACTGAGCCACCCAGGTGCCCTTATTTACTGTTTTTTAATCTGAGTATTTTGTCTTCATTTTTGCTTTAGTTTTGATGGATATAAGATTCTTCATTCAAAGTTTTTTTCAGCCATATTGCTTTGTTCTGACTTCCATTGTTTATAATGACAAGTGAACTGTTAGTGTTAATCTTAGTCTCTTTATAAAAAAAAATCAGTCATTTCTTCTGTGTCTTTTATTTTTTTAAAACTTTGTTTTCAGAGTTTTTACAATGTTGTGTCTTTTTTTTTTTAAAGGATTGTATTTATTTATTTGACTGAGAGAGACAGACAGCAAGAGGAGGAACACAAGCAGGGGTAGTGGAAGAGGGAGAAGCAGGCTTCCCACTGAGCAGGGAACCCAATGTGGGGCTCAATCTCCAGAGCCATGGATCATGACCTGAGCCCAGGATCACATCACCCAGGCACCCCTACAATGTTGTGTCTTGGTGTGGATTTCCTTTATCCTACTTGAATTATATTAAGTGTTGGTCGTGTAGATCATGGTTGGTTTTTAGTGTTTTATTTTTGTTTGTTTTTGTTTTTTTTGGAGGAGTTTTCAACCATTATTTCTTCCTATTTCTTTTTTCTGTCCTATTTCTATTTTCTCCTCTTCTGGTATTCTCATAATATTTAATTAATTTTAATTGATATTTAAATGGTGTAATTAATCTACTAATTTCTAGTTACTTATTTCTTTATTTTACAATGCCTTGTAGCATATATTAAATCACATATGACCTAATTAAATTTAGAGCAATTTACAGATGTAATTTTTTAGACTGATCTTTAAGGTTAATTTTCTAATTCCTAAATGGCTCTTTTTATCAATCAATCTCTCTAATTTTCCCTATTGAGTTACTTGGCCTGTAGTTTAGCATGTTGTTAATAATTGAGAAAAACCTGTTATTTGTGAGAGAACCCTGAGACTTGAAAATCTCCACATTCTTTTGCAAAGAATCCCAAATTCTTTGAGGGTAGGAAACATTCTACTCTTATATATGACTTCTCCCAGGAAAAATCACAAGCCATTACTCCTGGTTCTCCACAAGGATTGCTGTTACCTACCTTGTGTGTATCATCAGCTCTAATATTGACCTAGTATGAGGGCGCTTCAGGTCTCAGTATTGTCAGCCAACGACCCTGGATTAGGGCAGATATGAACTGTGTGATGAAAAGGAAAACTTAACTTCAACTATATTCACCAGAAATTTAGCTTCTTCAAGTTAGAGTTGGAAGAGATAAGAAGTGCTGGTTGCCTGGCCATCTTGGTAAGATACCATATGTTTGTTTGTTTGTTTTAATTTATTTATTATTTATTTTCAGTATAACAGTATTCATTATTTTTGCACCACACCCAGTGCTCCATGTAATCCATGCCCTCCATAATACCCACCACCTGGTACCCCAACCTCCCACCCCCCCGCCACTTCAAACCCCTCAGATTGTTTTTCAGAGTCCATAGTCTCTCATGGTTCACCTCACCTTCCAATTTCCCCCAACTCCCTTCTCCTAACTCCCCACGTCCTCCATGCTATCTGCTATGCTCCACAAATAAGTGAAACCATCTGATAATTGACTCTCTCTGCTTGACTTATTTCACTCAGCATAATCTCTTCCAGTCCTATCCATGTTGCTACCAAAGTTGGGTATTCATCCTTTCTGATGGAAGCATAATATTCCATAGTGTATATGGACCATATATTCCTTATCCATTCGTCTGTTGAAGGGCATTTTGGTTCTTTCCACAGTTTGGTGACCGTGGCCATTGCTGCTATAAACATTGGGGTATAGTTCATCATCACTAGCCCTCAGGGAATTTCAAATTAAAACCACATTGAGATATCACCTTACACCAGTTATAATGGCCAAAATTAGCAAGACAGGAAACATGTGTTGGAGGGGATGTAGATAAAGGGGAACCCTCTTACACTGTTGGTGGGAATGGAAGTTGGTGCAGCCTCTTTGGAGAACAGTGTGGAGATTCCTCAAGAAATTAAAAATAGAACTTCCCTATGACCCTGCCATTGCACTACTGGGTATTTACCCCAAAGATACAGATGTAGTGAAAAGATACCATATGTTTTTATTGGAATCCAGTGGAAGAGAGATTCCTGTTTTGTTTGCCCGTCCCAATAAGAATGAGGATTTTATTAATTGGAGCTAGGGAATTGGGGGAGGAAGGGACAGGTTTTGGATCAAGTGACACATACTCTTACAGTTCTTGGTGATGTTTGGTATATTTTCATGAATAAATATTTCTTAATTTGCTGAATTTCCTTTGAAAAATGGAATATGAAACAATTATTCTTGTTTAATTTGGAAGGAATACACATATTTCCTCATGCTGTCATTCCAAGAATGAAACTCAGAATTAATTACTTTCAAAGGGAGAGTGCAGGATGGCATAGTAAGATTCTGAACTCACCTCCTCCTACAGAAACATCAAATATACAGCTGCATATGGATCGTTTCTTTCTGAAAAAAAAATATATATATACATCTGAAAATCAGATAAACTTCTTCACAACAACTGATAAAATGGCCTTATCAAAGAAAGGTAGTTGAATCAGAGACCTAATCACAACAAAAACCCCACCACCAGAATAGAGATGTACCATGCCTGCCCTTTTTCCTGCTTGTGATCTCTCTCTCTGTCAAATAAATAAATAAAATCTTAAAAAAAATAGTGTATAATATATTCCTAACAGGTGTGTCTCACAGGAAATAGTAAAGGAGGATCTTTTCTTTTTTCTTTTCTTTTCTTGTTCTTTCTTTCTTTCTTTCTTTCTTTCTTTCTTTCTTTCTTTCTTTCTTATTAAGGTTTTAATTTTAATTCCAGTATAGTTGACACACAGTTTTATATTAGTTTCAAAGGTACAATATAGTGATTCAACAATCCTATATTTTACTCAGTGCTCATCATGACAAGTGTACTCTTAGTCTCCATCATGCATTTTACCCAACCCCTTACCCACATCCCCTCTGGTAACCATCAGTTTGTTCTCTATAGTTAAGAGCCTGATTCCTCGTTTCTTTTTCCTTTTTTCCCTTTGCCCACTTGTTTTGTTTCTTAAATTCCACATATGAATGAAATCATACGGTATTTGTATTTCTCTGACTGGCTTATTTCACTTAGCATTATACTCTCTAGCTCCATCCATCCTGTTGCAAAAGAGTACAAATATATGGAGGTTAAATAACATGAACTACACAATTAGTGGATCAACCAAGAAATCAATGAAACAAAAAACTACTTGGAAACAAATGAAAATGAAAACACAATGACTCAAAATCTTTTGGTTGCAGCAAAAGCATTTCAAAGAGGGAAGCATATAGCAACACAACCCTACATCAAAGGCAAGAGAAATCTTAAATAAGCAATGTAACATCACATATAAAGGAGCTGGAAGAACAAACAAAATACAAAAACAGCAGAAGGAAGGAAATGATAAAGATTAGAGGAGAAATAAATGATAAACAACAAAAAATAGAAGAAAGCAACAAAACCAGGATCTATTTCTTTAAAAATATCAACCAAATTGATAAACCTCTAGCCAGACTCATAAAAAAATATAGAGGGAGAGCCTGGGTTGCTCAGTGGGTTAAGCTTCTGCCTTCAGCTCAGGTCATGATCCTGGGATGGAGCCCCACATCAGGCTCTTTGCTCAGCAGGGAGCCTGCTTCCCCCTCTCCCTCTGCCTATTATCTCTCTCTCTCTCTCAAATGAATAGGTAAAATCATAAAAAAAAGAAAGAGATAGAGGACTCAAACAAAATCACAAATGTGACAAGAGAAATAACAACAGAACAGAAATACTAATGACTGTAGCCGAATATTGTAAAAAGTTGCATGTCAACAAATTGGACAACCTACAAGAACTGGATAAATTCCTAGAAACATATAGCGTACAAAAACTGAAGCAGGAAGAAATTAAAAAAATTAGACAGGTGGATTGTCAACAATGAAATTGAATTGCTAATCAAATCTTCTAAGAAACAAAAGTTCAGGACCAGAAAGGATTTCTAGCGAATTTTACCAAACATTTACAGAACAGCTAATACCTATTCTTCTCAAAGGATTCCAAAAAACACAGAAGAGAAAGAAAACTTTCAAATTTATTCTAAAGGAATTTTAAAGGATTATTATTTATTTATTTGAAAGAGAGAGAGAGAATGAGTAAGGAGGAAGGGCAGAGGGAAAGAGAGAAAGAGAAATAGATTCCCCACTGAACAGGAATCCCAATGCAACAGGACCTGGAGATATGACCTGAGAGGAGGACAGATGCTTAACCTTAACTGACTAAGTCACCCAGGTGCCACTCTAAAGGAAGTTTTTAAAGCAAATGATCCCTTGGTGTGCCTGAGTGCCTCAGTGGGTTATGCCTCTGCCTTCGGCTTGGGTTATGGTCTCATGGTCTCAGGGTCCTGGGATCCAGCCCCTCATCAGGCTCTCTGCTCAGCAGGGAGCCTGCTTCCCACTCTCTCTCTCTGCCTGCCTCTCTGCCTACTTGTGGTCTCTGTCTTTGTCAAGTAAATAAATAAAGTCTTTTAAATGGGGTGCCTGGGTGGCTCAGTGGGTTAAAGTCTCTGCCTTAGGCTCAGGTCATGATCCCAGGGTCCTGAGATTGATCCCCACATTGGGCTGTCTGCTCTGCAGAGATCCTGCTTCCTCTGCTCTCTTTCTCTGCCTGCCTCTCTGTCTACTTGTGATCTCTATCTGTAAAATAAATAAATAAAATCTTAAAAAAATAAAAAAAATAAAGTCTTAAAAAAAAAAGGCCAGTGATCCCAAGTGCAAATTTGAATCTCTACACAGAAAAAAAAAAAAATTAAGATGATTATATAAGTTCAGAAGACAACATATATTTATATCTTGTTTTTCTTAACTATTTTAGAAAATTATGCAACTATATATGTGTGTGTGTAATTGTTAAATATATATAATTTCATATATAACATTATATTGCTAGAGTTATAATATGTAGAAGTATAATGTGTTTGGAAGTAAGAAAAGAGAGATGTATTGGTGCAAAGTTGTATTGGACTAAGAATATGACAACAGATGATAATTTGAATCTTAAGGAAAAATGAAAAGACGAGGAAAGAAGAAATTATAAATATCTAATTATATTATATGTAATATAATTTGTAAATTATAAATAAGTGAATTTATAAATATAGATATACACATTCTCTCTTTCCTTGACTCTTTTAATAAACATAAAATTCTACAAAATAATAATTAAAACAACTCTACTAATGTTGCAACATACATAGATGTTACCTATACATAGATATTACCATACATAGATGCTACCTATATGTAATACCTAAATGTAATATGTAAAGTATGAGCACAAAAAAAGGAAGAGAAAATACAGTTATGATGGATAATTTTCTTTATTTATCATTGGAATCCTGTCTATGAATTTGAAGTAAATTCTAATAAGGCATGTATAATAAACTTTATGTACTATGAATATAACTCAAATAAATATGGTTATAAATCAGTAAAAGAATAAAATATGTCCCTTAAAATAGGAGACAAATAGAAAACAAACAAAAAGCACATGTAAATCCAACTATCAATAGTATCATTTAATGCAAGTTGATTAAACAATCAAGTCAAAATACAGTGATCATCAATGTAGATTACAAACAATAGCCAAACAAATGCTGTCTGCAGGGAGACAAATTAGATTTAAAGACATAAAAGGTTGAAAGTAGAAAGGAAAAATATATATAATAAAAATAGTAATTACAAGAAAGTTGCCATGTTCAGACTGAGAGAAAACAATAAAAATTTTAAGTAAAAATTGTTACAAGGGAAGAAAAACATTTAATAATGAAAAAAAGTTCAGTCCAACAGAAAGAAATAAGAATTATAAGCATATGTAATGCTGAGAAGAGAACAGTAAAACAATCAGTCTGACTACATATTAAACCATAAAAGAAGGTCCCATAAATTCTAAAAGATTGAAACTGTATATAGTATGCAATCTGGAAACAAGGAAAAATAAGCAAAAACATGTTAGCGATTTTTTAAATGTGGAAATTAGACACACCTTTAAATAAAAAATGTTTTTAAGAAAAACTTACAAGGAAATTATGAAAAACATTTTTTGTGTATAAAAATTTAGATAAAGGGGCACCTGGATGGCTCAGTGGGTTAAAGCCTCTGCCTTTGGCTCAGGTCATGATCCCAGGGTCCTGAGACCAAGCCCCGCATCTGGCTTTTTGCTCAGCAGGGAGATTGATTCTTTTCCTCTCTCTCTGTCTGCCTCTCTGCCTACTTGTGATCTCTGCCTGTCAAATAAATAAATAAAATATTTAAAAAATTAAGATACAGCATACCAAAGTGTATTTGATGTAATTAAAATGTTGCTTAGAGGAAAAGGCATAGCTACACATGCCTGCAAAATTTATATATATATATATGTATATATATATATAAATTTTCCAAATTATACTTGTTAATATATAAAAGCAAACTGAAATAAAAGAAAACAGCAGGAAAAAAAATAGGGATTAGGTGGAAATTAATGAAATAGAGAATAGAAAAAAAAATTTAAAAAATCCAAAAAGTGATTTTTTTAAGATGAACAAAATCAAAAGACAAAAGATTCATATTGCTAAAATCAAAATTGAAAGAGGAGTCATTGCTAATGACATTGTGGATATAAAATTGTGTATAAGAGAATAATTTGAAAAACTGCATGCCAAAAAGATACATTACAAAATTAAAAACAAAGAAAATCTTGTGAAACTAAGTCAAGAAGAATTACAAAATCTGAAGAGACTTTTAAAATTTTTAAAAAGTGAAGCTTTAATTTAAAAAACTCTTACAATAATCTAGGACCAAACAGCTTTACTGGTAAATACTATCAAACTTTCTCTTTCTTGCTTGCTTTCTTTTATCTTTTTATTGAACTTTATTTTTTTCAAATTTTCATTTAAATTTTAGGTAGTTAGTTAGATAGATATAGTGTAATATTGGTTTCAGGAGTAGAATTTCATCATCCATCAAATACATATAATACCCAGTGCTCAACACAAGCACTCTCCTTAATACCCATCACCCATTTACCCCATCCCCTACCCACCTTCTATCAACCCTCAGTTTATTTTTATAGTTAAGAATCTCTTATGATTTGCCTCCCTCTCTTTTTTTCCCTCCCCCATGTTCATCTGTCTTGTTTCTTAAATTCCACATATAAGTGACAACATATCATATTTGTCCTTCTCTGACTCATTTTGTTTAGCATTAATACACTCCAGTTGCATCCACATCATTGCAAATGGCAAATTTTCATTCTTTTTGATGGCTAAGTGTTTTATATATATATATATATATATATATATATATATATATATATATATATAATATATATATATTATTTATCTTTATCTTTATCTATTATCTATCTATCTATATATCTATAATCTCTACTTTGTCCATCAATTGATGGACATTTGGACTCTTACCATAATTTGTTACTGTTGATAATGTTTCTATAAATATTGGGCTGCATGAGACCCTTTGAAATAGTAATTTTGTATCCTTTGTGTAAATGCCTAGTAGTGTAATTGCCAGGTGGTAGGGTAGTTCTATTTTCAACTTTTGGAGAAATGTCTATAGTGTTTTCCACAGTGGCTACACCAGTATACACAAACATTTAAAAACATAATATCAACTCTTCACACTCTTCCAAATAATAGAAAAAAGAGGGGCTACTTCTCAACTAAAATATGTGACCTGTATTTGTTAATAACAAAAACAAAGACATTACAGAATATGAAATATACAGACCAATATATCATTAATATGTATAAAAAACCCTCAGCAAAATACTACTAATACTTGTTAAGAAATATATAAAAAAGTTTATATACCATAAATGAGTGGAGTTCCTTAAAATGCAAGTTTGGTTTAAAATCTAATAACTAGCATAATAAATCTTATCAACAGAACAAAAACACATGATCTTTGCAATAGACAGACAGGGAAAGTCTTGATAATAAGTTCTACACCTCTTCATGATAAAAACATTCAAGATTGTAAGAATATAAAGAGATTACTCATTCTGACAAAAAAAATCTATATACAACACACATGCATCATTAGCCATCAGGGAGATTCAAATCAAAACCATATTGAGATACCACCCTACACCAATTAGAATGGCCAAAATTAACAAGACAGTAAACAACAAGTGTTGGAGAGGATGTGGAGAAAGGGGAACCCTGTTACTCTGTTGGTGGGAATGCAAGTTTGTGCAGCCACTTTGGAAAACGGTGTGGATATTCCTCAAGAAATTAAACATAGAGCTACCCTATGATGCTGAAATTGCACTACTGGGCATTTACCCCAAAAGATACAGTAGTGAAAAGAAGGGCCATCTGCATCCTAATGTTCATAGCAGCAATGGTCACAGTCATCAAAACTGTGGAAAGAGCCAAGATGCCCTTCCACAGACAAATCGATAAAGAAGATTAGGTCCATATATACAATAGAATATTATGCCTCCATCAGAAAGGATGAATACGCAACTTTTGTATCAACATGGATGGGACTGGAGGAGAGTATGCTGAGTGAAATAAGTTAAACAGAGAGAGTCAATTATCATATTGTCTCACTTACTTGTGGGGCATGAGGAATAACATGGAGGATCTTAGAAGAAAGAGAGAAGAGAGTTGGGGGAAATGGGAGGGGAAGATGAACAATGAGAGACTGTGGACTCTGAGAAATAAACTGAGGGTTTTGGAGGGAGGGGTGGGGGTTGGGTGAGCCTGGTATTGAGAATTAAGGAGGTCACATATTGCATGGAGCACTGGATGTGATGCATAAAAAATGAATCTTAGAACACAGAAAAAATAAAATAAAGCTTAAATTAAACACACACACACGTGCGACCTCATATTTAATGTTGATAGCCAGAAATCTTTCCTCTCTATGATCAGGAACAAGACAATAATACTCAGTCTTATTGTCTCTATTTATCATTAACCTGAACGTTTTAACCAGTGCAGTCAATTATTAACAAAAATTAACCAAATTAATCTATATTCAAAATAAAATTAACCAAAATAAATCTATATTCAAAAGAAAAATACAGGAGTGCCTGGGTGGCTCAGTTGGTTAAGTGTCCTCTTGATTTTCGCTCAGGTCGTGATCTCAGGGTTGAGAGAACAAGCCATACATCAGGTTCTAAACTGGGTATGGAGCCTGCTTAAGACTTTCTCTCTCCCTTTCCCTCTGTCCCCCTCCCTCTATTTCTCTCAAAAAAAAAAAAAAAAAAAAAGTTTGGAGGGCCAAGATGGCGGGGAAGTAGGAGGACGCGCCTTTTAAACCTGTACCCTAAAGTGAGCTGATTACCTACCAGAGAACTCCAATCACTCATGAAATCAGCCTGAGATCAGAATTATACACATCAGGATCTCTATAGGGGCAGAAGACACCAGTGGGCAGGTAAAGCGGAGTGGGAACTGCGGACTAATATTGGAAGATAAACAAAAGGGGGAGGGAGCCACCAGAGGCGACTGGTTGAAAAGTAATACCCTAATACGAGCGAGAGTGCCCTGCGTCTGGGGACCAGCATTAACTTCAATTCAAGTTCAAGATTGTAAGAATATAAAGAAATTACTCATTCTGACAGCACTTCATTTGAAAGCACTCCAAAAGAGCAAAGGATCCTGGGGTGGAAATTGTGGGAATCGGGGCGGCTAGGGACAAGGGCTTACTTAAGTCCCTGGTCCCAGGACAGCCTCCCCTGGTGCTGAGCCAGAGAGAGTGCGTGCAGCAAAGAAACCAGACCTTGGTCCCTGAGCCACCAGTGTGCCCGAGATTGCATGGGATCTGGCTCCTGTGAGGGGATGGGAACCACACCAGACGGCAGAACGCACGAGCCCTTCTACAGAGCCTGAGATGCATGTGCCCCTCATCCTCCCCTGAGAGAGGTACAAAGGCCCTGCTGGTGCTCTTTGACCCGCGTCATTGTTTCAGAGCCTAAGACGAGCCCCTCAAAATCTCCCCTGAGAGAGGTGCGCAAAGGCCCAGCCTGGTGCTTTCGGACCTGTGCCCTGTTCTCAGAATCTGAGATGCATGTGCGACCCACAGCCTCCACTGAAAGAGGTGCACACAAGCCAGGTGCTCTAGGACTCAGAAAGACCAGGCACTCCCAGCCCAGGCCAGCGGGAAAATCTCAGTGTGCAATTGCTGCTTGGAGCCTCTCTGGCGGTCTGGAGCTGCCCAGACAGCCACCGCTGCTGTGGTCTTGGGTACAAGCAGAAGATCCTGCATTCCCAGGGACTGAGACTCGGAACCTGCTCTGCCAGCTGCCAAGGCGGAATTTATATAGGCTCTGCAACACCCACAGAAGAACAGACTGAGGCTTCTCTCTGAGAGGGAGAGGGAGGTCACGGTACAGTTTGCTTTCCTCTAAACCTACAAAAACCATCAAAAGCGGTCAAGGCGAGAGGAAAAAAAAAAAAAAAGTGAACAAACATAAAAACCTCCAGAGAACAAAAGCCTGAAAAAAAACAGTTTCCTCAGAGCCCAACCCCTTGAGGAGGACTGGAGGACTTAACTCAGGGAACATCATTGACTGAAAACCCACGTGGCAGGACCCTCCCCCAGAAAACCAACCAGGAAAGAAAAAGAAAAAAAAAAAAGACTACAAGAGAACCACCACCACTACTTCATAGGACAACTTTTATTTTTAATTTGTTCCCACTATTGTGGCTCATTTTTTTATATAGATAATTTTTAACCTATTTACCATCACAGTGAGGTTTCCAGTCCATCAAATTCCATAATAACCTTCTAACCTGAACTTTTTGATACATACACCTGTGTTTTTCTTTTGCAGTTCTATTTTTTAAATTTCATTTTTTAAAAATTTTTGTTTAGTTTAGTCTAGTTTATTCTTTTTTATATTTATTTTCTAATATTCATATAGAGTTAAACTTCAAAGTAATCCCATTTCCCCAATCAATACTACCCCTATAGGTAAACCAATTTTTAATCCCCCTTTAACTTAGGAAAGATGAGTTCTTTAACAAAGATATCAAGATACATCCAGGAAGAATCAAAACAAGCTACCTCACACACACTGAGAATTTATAACCACTCTCTAATCTTTTTCTTCCAAAACTGTTTCTGTGTTTTTGTGTTTGTCCTGATAGTATATAAATCTTACACTTGGGGTTCTTTTCGACGAGGTTCTTCTTTATTTGCATATATATTTTTCCTCTTGTTATATACTTTTATTAGTCTTTGTTTGTCTTTTTGTTTGTATATCTCATAAATCTTACCTTGGGGCCCATTTGGGCTGAACCTTCTCTTTCATTTTCCCTTTCTTTCCTGTCTCTCTCTCTCCCCCTTTTTTTTTCTTTTCTTTTTTCTCTCATTTGGGTGGAGAATCCTGATTGCTCAGAAGTGTTCCAGGGTGCACCCTGACTGCACCACGGTTGATACATCCAGCTACATCTGTTCAGTCATCTCTCACCAAAATGACTAGTAGGAGGAATGCCCAACAGAAGAAAAATACAGAGGATGGACCTTCTGCAACAGAGCTAATGGCTATCAACATAGACAATATGTTGGATGGAGAATTCAGGCTAACAATTATCCAGGCAATAGCTAGGTTGGAGAAAGCCATGGATGACCAAATGGAATTGATAAGGGCCGAGTGAAAGTGACCAGACAGGATGTTCACAATGTTAGGGTGGAGGTAAAAGCCACCAGGGCTGAGGTTCACAGTGCTCTCAATGAGTTCCAATCTAATCTAAATTCTCTCAAAGCTAGGGTGACTGAGACAGAAGATAGAATTAGTGATCTGGAGGACAAACAGATACAGAGAAAGGATCAAGAGGAAGCCTGGAACAAACAGCTTAGGAACCACAAAAACAGAATCAGGGAAATAAATGATGCCATGAAACATTCCAACGTCAGAATTATTGGAATCCCTGAAGGGGAGGAGAAAGAAAGAAGTCTAGAAGATATAGTGGAACAGTTCTTCATGAAAATTTTCCCAATCTCACGAATGGAACCAGCGTTCATGTACTAGAGGCCGAAATGTCTCCCCCCAAGATTATAGATTTCAATAAAACATCAAGGAATCTTATAATCAAATTGAGGAATCATAATTGTAGGTATAATCCCTTGAAAGCCGCTAGGACAAAGAGGCTCCTTACTTACAGAGGAAAGAACATCAGAATTACATCAGACCTGTCCCCAGAGACCTGGCAAGCCAGAAAGGGCTGGCAAGATATATTCAGGGAAATAAATGAGAAGAATATGCAGCCAAGAATACTTTATCCAGCAAGACTGACATTCAAATAGGATGGAGAGATAAAGAGTTTCCAAGACCAGCAAGGCTTAAAAGACTATGCAACCACCAAGCCAACACTGCATGAAATATTAAGGGGGGTTCTAGAAAAGAAGAAAAATCCTATGAATAATATTGAACAGAAATATAGAGACAATCTACAGAAAGAAAGACTTCAAAGGTAACACGATGTCAATTAAAATGTATCTATCAATAATCACTCTCAATGTGAATGGCCTAAATGTACCCATAAAACAGCACAAGGTTGCAGATTGGATAAAACGACAGGACCCATCCATATGTTGTCTACAAGAGACCCATTTTGAACCTAAGGATAAGCCCAGACTGAAAGTGAAGAGATGGAGAAGCATCTTTCAGGCCAGTGAGCCTCAAAAGAAGGCTGGGATAACGATTCTCATATCAGAAAAATTCGATTCTAAACTAAAGACTGTAGTCAGAGATACAGAAGGACACTACATCATTCTTAGAGGGACTATCAATCAAGATTATCTAACAATTGTAAATATCTATGACGCCAAAAAGGGAGCAACCAATTACATAAGAAAACTGTTAATCAAGATAAAGAGTTGTATTGATATGAATACACTAATCGTTGGAGATCTTAACACACCTCTCTCAGAAATAGACAGATCATTGAAGCAGAAAATTAATAAAGAAAAAAGAGCATTGAATGACACATTGGACCAGGTGGACCTCATAGATATATACAGAACATTCCACCCTAAAAGAACAGAATACTCATTCTTCTCAAGTGCACATGGAACTTTCTCAAGAATAGACCACATACTGGGTCACAAATCAGGACTCAACCAATACCCAAAGACTGAGATGTTTCCCTGCATATTCTCAGATCACAATGCTTTGAAACTGGAGCTCAATCACAAGGAAAAGTTCTGAAGGAACTCAAAACCTGGAAGCTAAAGACCACCTTTCCTAAGAATGCTTGGATCAACCAAGAGATCAAAGAACACTTGAAGCAATTCATAGAAACCAATGAGAATGAAGACACTTCAGTCCAAAACCTATGGGATACAGCAAAGGCGGTCCAAAGGGGGAAATACATAGCCATCCAAGCCTCCCTCAAAAAAAAAAAAGAAAAATTCAGAACATTGCAGCTGTCTCTACACGTTAAAAAACTGGAGAATCAACAGCAAATCAAACCAACTCCACACATAAGAAGGGAAAAAAGCAAGATTAGAGCTGAGATCAATGAGGTAGAAACCAGAGATACAGTAGATCGTATCAATGAAACTAGAAGCTGGTTTTTTGAAAGAATCAATAAAATCAATAAAACATTGGCCACACTAATCCAAAAGGAGAGAAAGCTCAAATTCATAAAATTATGAATGAAAAAGGAGAGACCACAACTATCACCAAGGAAGTAGAAACAATCATCAGAAGTTATTATCAATAGTTATATGTCAATAAGCTAAGCAACCTAGATGAAATGGATGTATTCCTGGAAAACTATAAACACCTAAAATTGAAGCAGGAAGAAACTGACAACATAAATAGACTGATATCTAGTAACAAGATTGAAGCAGTGATCAAACCCGCCCCCAAAAAAAGAGCCCAGGACCTGATGGATTCCCTGGGGAATTCTACCAAACGTTCAAAGAAGAAATTACACCTATTCACCTGAAGCTGCTTCAAGAAATTGAAGCAGAAGGAAAACTTCCTGACTCTTTCTATGAAGCCAGCATTACCTTGATCCCCAAACCAGGCAAAGACCCTACCATAAAGGAGAATTTCAGACCAATATCACTGATGAATATGGATGCAAAGATTCTCAACACGATCCTAGCAAACAGGATCCAACAGCACATTAAAAAAATTATCCACCATGACCAGGTGGGATTCATCCCTGGGCTGCAAGGATGGTTCAACATTCGCAAATCATACAATGTGATAGAAAAAATCAATAAGAGAAGAGAGAAGAACCACATGGTCCTCTCAATTGATGCAGAAAAAGCATTTGACAAATTCCAGCATCCATTCCTGATTAAAACGCTTCAAAGTATAGGGATACAGGGAACATTCCTGAACTTCATCAAATCTATCTATGAAAGACCCACAGCAAATATCATCCTCAATGGGAAAAAGCTTGCAGCCTTCCCATTGAGGTCAGGAACACGACAAGGATGCCCACTCTCACCACTCTTGTGCAACATAGTATTAGAAGTCCTAGCAACAGCAATCAGACAACAAAGAGAAATACAAGTTATCCAAATTGGCATTGAAGAAGTCAAACTCTCTCTCTTTGCAGATGACATGATTGTTTATATGGAAAACCCAAAAGACTCCACCCCCAAACTACTAGAACTCATACAGCAATTCAGCAACATGGCAGGATACAAAGTCAATGTACAGAAATCAGTGGCTTTCTTATACACTAACAATGAAAACACAGAAAGGGAAATTAGAGAATCGATTCCATTTACTATAGCACCAAGAACCATAAGATACCTGGGAATAAACCTAACTAAAGAGGTAAATGATCTGTACTCAAGGAACTGCAGAATACTCATGAAAGAAATTGAAGAAGAAACAAAAAGATGGAAGACCATTCCATGCTCTTGGATCAGAAGAATAAACATTGTTAAAATGTCTATAGTGCCTAGAGCAATCTATACTTTTAATGCCATTATGATCAAAATTCCACTGGTATTCTTCAAAGAGCTGGAGCAAATAATCCTAAAATTTGTATGGAATCAGAAGAGACCCCGAATTGCTAAGGAAATGTTGAAAAACAAAAATGAAACTGGGGGCATCACATTACCTGATTTCAAGATTTACTACAAAGCTGTGATCACCAAGACAGCATGGTACTGGCATAAAAACAGACACATAGACCAGTGGAACAAAGTAGAGAGCAGAGATATGGACCTGAACTCTATGGTCAAATAATCTTCAACAAAATAGGAAAAAATATCCAGTGGAAAAAAGACAGTCTCTTCAATAAATTGTGCTGGGAAAACTGGGCAGCTATACATAGAAGAATGAAACTCGACTATTCTCTTACACCGTACACAAAGATAAACTCAAAATGGATAAAAGACCTCAGCGTGAGGCAGGAATCCATCAGAATCCTAGAGGAGAACATAGGCAGTAATGTCATCGATATCAGCCACAGCAACTTCTTTCAAGATATGCCTCCAAAGACAATGGAAACAAAAGTGAAAGTGAACTTTTGGGACTTCATCAAGATCAAAAGCTTCTGTACAGCAAGTGAAACAGTCAAGAAAACAAAGAGGCAACCCACGGAATGGGAGAAGATATTTGCAAATGACAGTACTGACAAAAGGTTGATATCCAGGATCTATAAAGAACACCGCAAACTCAACACACACAGAACAGATAATCATATTAAAAAATGGGCAGAAGACCTGAACAAACACTTCTTCAGTGAAGACATACAAATGGCTATCAGACATATGAAAAAAATATTCATCATCACTAGCCATCAGTGAGATTCAAATTAAAACCACATTGAGATATCCCCTTACACAAGTTAGAATGGCCAAAATTAGCAAGACAGGAAAGAACATGTGCTGGAGGGGATGTGGAAAAAGGGGAACCCTCTTCCACTGTTGGTGGGAATGTAAGTTGGTGCAGCCACTTTGGAGAACAGTGTGGAGATTCCTCAAGAAATTAAAAATAGAACTTCCCTATGACCCTGTTAGTGCACTCCTGGGTGTTTACCCCAAAGATTCAGATGTAGTAAAAAGAAGGGCCATCTGTACCCCAATGTTTATAGCAGGAATGGCCACAGTCGCCAAACTGTGGAAAGAACCAAGATGCCCTTCAAAGGACGAATGGATAAGGAAGATGTGGTGCATATACACTATGGAGTATTATGCCTCCATCAGAAAGGACGAATACCCAACTTTTATAGCAACATGGACGGGACTGGAAGAGATTATGCTGAGTGAAATAAGTCAAGCAGAGAGAGTCAATTATCATATGGTTTCACTTATTTGTGGAGCATAACAAATAGCATGGAAGACATGGGGAATTAGAGAGGAGAAGGGAGTTGGGGAAATTGGAAGGGGAGGTGAACCATGAGAGACTATGGACTCTGAAAAACAATCTGAGGGGTTTGAAGTGGCGTGGGCAGTGGTTGGGGGAACCAGGTGGTGGGTATTAGAGAGGGCACGAATTGCACGGAGTACTGGGTGTGGTGCAAAAATAATGAATAATGTTATGCTGAAAATTTAAAAAAAATAGATGTAGAACTATCTCTATTTGCAGGTTACATGATTTTCTATATAGAAATTCTATGGAATCATAAAAAAATCATTAAATCTAGTAAACAGTTCAATACAATTGTAAGTTACATAAGTTACAAATCAATATATAAAAATCATTTGTGTTGCTATGCAGTAAGTCTAACAGTGAAAGTAAAAAACCAATTTCATTTTGAAAAGCATCAAAAATAATAAAATACTTAAGAATAAATCTAACAAATGTATCGCAAAATTTATGATATCAAAAATATAAAATGTTGAAATAAATGAAGGAAGCCTTCAGAAATAGAAGGACATCCCATATCTATTAATTAGAAGATTTAATATTGTTGACATGACATTAAATCCCAAGTTAATCTACAGATTCAGCAGATTTCTTTACAATTTTTAGTTACATCACATTTCAACTCAGTTAAATGCTTTATATTATGGAACCATTGGTGGTTAAGCATAATATCTACCTTCTTTCATGATAAATCATGGTTAAATATAATATACAAAACAGAATTTGCAAAATATATGTTAGTTATTTAATTCAGAGGGCTTCATGAATATATGTTGATTACACAAGAAAATAAGGTATTATAAAGAGAGACGGCCAAAGAACAAATAGAGAATTTAAGAATATAAAAATAAATGTATACTTAATTTTCATTTTTACATGTTGTTGTACAGTTTTCCCAATACCATTTGTTGAAAAAAACTATCTTTTTTCCCATTGCATATTCTTTCCTGCTTCATTGTAGATTAATTGACAATATAGTTGTGTGTTCATTTCTGGGTTTTCAGTCCTTTTCTAGTCATCTATGTGCCCATTTTTGTGCCACCACTGTACTATTTTAATCACATTTGTAATATAAATCAAAATTAAAAAAAGAACTACATTATGAGCCAGGAAATGAACTATTGGGTATTTACCACAAAGATACATATGTACTAAAAAGAAGGGCCATATGTACTCCAATGTTCATAGCAACAATGTCCATGAGAGCTAAACTGTGGAAAGAGACAAAATGCCCTTCAATGGATGAATGGATGAAGACGACATGGTCCACATACACAATGGAATATTATTCAGCCATCCAAAAGGATGAATACCCAACATTTGCATCAACATGGATGGGACTGGAATAGATTATGCTAAGTGAAATAAGTCAAGCAGAGAAAGTCAATTATCACTTGTTTTCACTTATTTGTGGAACATAAGAAATGGCATGGAGGACATTAGGAGAAGAGAAAAATGAAGGGGGAGAAATTAGAGTGGGAGATGAACCATTAGAGACTATGGACTCTGGGAAACAAACTGAGGGTTTTAGAAGGGAGGGTGATGGAGGGATGGGTGTCAGATGATGGTTATTAAGAAGGGCATGGGTTGCATGGAGCATTGGGTGTTATATAGAAACAGTGAATCGCAGAACACAACACCAAAAACTAATGGTGAGTAACATAATATTTAAAAAAAAAAGAAGAAGAAGAAGAAGAAGAAGTCCGGAATTGTGATGCCTCCAGCATTACTTTTCTTTCTCAAGGTTCCTTTAACTATTTGGGTCTTTTTTGGTCCTATACAAATGTTAGGACTGTTTGTTCTAGCTCTATGAATAATGTTGTTGTTATTTTGATAGGAATTTATAGGAATTGTATTATATGTGTTTATTGTTTTGGGTAGTATAGACTTAAAAAAATCTTCTAATTTCATTTTATTTTTTCAGTGTTCCAAGATTCATTGTTTATGCACCACACCCAGTGCTCCATGCAATATGTACCCTTCTAATACCCATCGCAAGGCTCATCCAACCTCCTACCCCCCTTCCACTCCCAAACCCTCAGTTTCTTTCCCAAAGTCCACAGTCTCTCATCGTTCATCTTCCCCTCCAATTTCCCCCAACTCACTTCTCTCCTTCTTCCAATGTCCTCCGTGTTATTCCTTATGCTCCACAAGTAATTGAGACCAAATAATATCTGACTCTCTCTGCTTGACTTATTTAACTCTAACAATGAAAATACAGTAAGGGAAATTAGAGAATTGATTCCATTTACTACACCACCAAGAACCATAAGAAACCTGGGAATAAACCTAACCAAGGAGGTAAAGGATCTGTACTATAAAAGAAACTGAAGAGGACACAAAAAGATGGAAAAGCATTCCATGCTCCTGGATTGGAAGAATAAACATTGTTAAAATGTCTATACTGCCCATAGCAATCTATCTTTCAGTGCTATCCTGATCAAAACCCCACCAGTATTTTTCAAAGTGCTGGAACAAACAATCATAAAATTTGTATGGAACCACAAGAGACTCCAAACTGCTAAAGAAATGTTGCAAAAGAGAAAACTGGGGCCTCATGTTGCCTGATTTCAAGCTTTACTGCAAAGCTGTGGTCACCAAAACATCACGGTACTGGCACAAAAACAGACACATAGACCAGTGGAACAGAGAAGAGAGCCCAGATATGGGCATGCAACTCTATGTTCAAATAATCTTCAATAATGCAGGAAAAAATACCCAGTGGAAAAAAGACAGTATCTTCAATAAATGGTGCTGGGAAAATGGGACAGGTAATATGGACATTTTAAAAATATTTGTTCTTCCAATCCAAGTACATGCATGCTCTTTCCATTTCTTTGCCATTTTCAAGATCTTTTATCAGTGTTTTATAGTTTTCATAGTACAAACTTTTTAACTCTTTGGTAAGATTTATTCCTGGATATCTTATGGTTTCTGGTGAAATTGTAAATGGAATTCATTCCTTAATTTGTCTTTCTGCTGCTTCATTATTGGTGTAGAGATGTGCAACCGATTTCTGTATGTTGGTTTTGTATCCTGTGACTTTAGTGAATTTGTTTAACAGTTGTAGCGATTTCAGGTTTTCTACATAGGGTGTCATGTGACTGCAAATAGTGGAAGTTTGACTTCTTCCTTCCAGATTCAGATGCTAGCTATTTATTTCTTTTTGTTGTCTGATTGCCCTGGCTTGAACTTCCAGTATTATGTTAAATAACAGTGGTGTGAGTGTACATCTCTGTCTTGTTCCTGACCACAGAGGAAAAGCTCTGTTGTTCCCATTGAGGATGATATTAGCTGTGAGTTTTTTATATAACACTTTTATTATGTTGAGGTATGTTTCCTCTATCTCTACTTTGTTGAGGGTTCTTATCAATAATGGATGCCATACCTTGTCAAATGTTTTTCTTACATCTATTGAAATAATAACATGATTCTTTTCCTTTCTTTTATTAATACAATGTGTCATATCCCCTGATTTGTGAATACTGAACTACCCTTGCAACACAAGAATAAATCCCATGTTGTCATGGTGGATTTTTTTAAGTTTTTTTTTTTTTTTTAATTCTAGTTAGTTTTCATACAGTGCAATATTAGTTTCAGGTGTACAATATAATGACTGAACACATCCATACAACACCTAGTGCTCATCACAAGTGCACTTGTTAGTCCCCATCATCTATTTAGCATACTCCCTTCTCAGCTCCCTTCTGGTGATCAACAATATGTTCTTTATATTTAAAAATCTATTTCTTGGTTTGCCTTTATTTTTTTCCTTTCTCTCATTTGTTTTGATTCTTAAATTCCACATGGAGTGAAATCATATTGTATTTCTCTTTCACTGAATTATTTTGGTTAGCATAATACTCTATAGCTACATTAAGGTTGTTGCAAATTACAAGATTTAATTATTTTATGGTTGAGTAAAATTCATATATATATATATATATATATATATATAATCATATTGTTTCTTCATTATCCTTTATATCAGTCAATGGACATTTGTTCTGTATCTATAACTTGGCTATTATAGATAATGCTGTTATAAACAACAGGGTGAATGTCTACCTTAGAATTAGTATTTTTGTATTATTTGGGTAAATACCTAAAAATACATTCCTGGCTTATAGGGTAGTTCTATTTTTAACTGTTTGAGGAACCTCCATACCATAATGTTTTCCAGAGTGGCTGCACCAGTTTTCATTCCCACCAACAGACCACTTTCTTACACCATATACAAAAATAAATTCAATACATTTTAAAGACCTGAATGTGAAACCTGAAACTATAAAAATCCTAGAAGAGAACATAGGCAGTAACTTCTAAGACATTAGCCATAGCAAACTTGTTCTAAACATGTCTCTTGAGGCAAGGGAAACAAAAAAGAAAATAAAGTATTGGGACTACATCAGAATAAGTATTTTCTGCACAGCAAAACAAACAACCAAAAAAAAAAAAAAAACTAAAAAGCAACCTATGGAACAAAAGAAGACATTTGCAGATGAAATATCTGATAAAGGGTTATTATCCAAAATTTGTAAAGAAATTGTTAAAATTATTGCCTAAAAAACAAATACTCCAGTTAATAAATGGGCAGAAGACATGAATAGACATTTTCCCCAAGAAGATATCCAGATGTCTAACAGATACATGAAAAGATGCTGAATGTCACTGATCATCAGGGAAATGCAAACTGAAACTATAAAGAGCATGAATCATGTGGTATTCTCACTAGATGCAGACAATCATTTGACATAGTACAGCATCCATGCTTGACAGGAACCTTCAACAAAGTAAAAATAGAGGGAACATACTTCAACATCATAAAGGTCATCTATGAAAGACTCAGAGCTCATAGCATCTTTAGTGTGAAGAGAAGAGCTTCTCCTCTGTAGTCAGGAACAAGACGGGGATATCTACTCATACCACTGTTATTTAATGTAGTACTGGAAGTTCAAGCCAGAACAAGCAGACAACAACAAAAAAATAAATATCATCTGAATCTGGAACGAAGAAGTCAAACCTTCACTATTTGCAGTCACATGACACCCTATGTAGAAAACCTGAAAGCGTTACAACTGTTAAATTCACTGAAGTCACAGGATACAAAACCAACATACAGAAATTTGTTGCATATCTCTACACCAATAATGAAGCAACAGAAAGAAAAATTAAGGAATGAATTCCATTTACAATTTTACCAGAAACCATAAGATACAAAGGAGCAAAGCTAATCAAAGAGGTCAAAGATTTATACTATGAAAACTTTAGATCACTTATGAAAGAAATTGAAGAGGACACAAAGAAATCAAAAAAACATTCCATGCTCATGGATTGGAAGAACAAATATTTTTAAGATGTCTACACTACCCAAAGCAATCTACACATTTCATGGCATCCCTTATAAAATACCACCAGCATTTTTCACAGATTTACAACAAACAATTCTAAAACATGTATGGAACCACAAAAGACCTCAACTAGCTGAAGTAATCTTGAAAAAGCAAAACAAAACTAGAGAAATCACAAATCTGGACATAAAGCTATACAATGATGCAGTAGTGATAAAGACATTATGGCATTGACAGAAAACCAAATACATAGATCTATGGAACAGTATAGAATACCCAGAAATAAACTTACAAGTATATGGCCAACTAATTTTTGACAATGAGGTTGTGATATTGAGACTCACATTGAGCTCTGCACTTAGCATAGAGTCTGCTTAACACTATCCCTCTACTTTTATTCCCCAATTATCACATTCTCTAACTTTAAAATCAACCAATAAATCTTTAAAAAGTACTTTAAAAAAGTTGTGACAACAAATGGGAAAACAATAAAACTGAAAGTAAAATACAGAATGAAAAAATACAATTGCAAATGACATATCTGATAAAGTTTTAGTATCCAAAATCTATAAAGAACTTATCAAACTCAACTTCTCCCCCCCAAAAAAAAAACCCCATGAATAAACCAGTTAAGAAATGGGCAGAATACATGAATAGATATTTTTCCAAAAAAACCTGAAGATGGCTAACAGACACATGAAAATATCCTCAACCTCACTCATCATCATGGAAATACAAGCCAAAACTATAATAAGATACCACCTTACACCTGGAAGAATGGATAAATTGACAAATAGGAAACAACAGATGTTTTGAGGGTGCAGAGAAAGGGAAACCCTCCTATGCTGTTGGTGGGAATGCAGAGTGATGCAACCACTGGAAAAGAGTATGGAGGTTCCTCAGAATGTTAAAAATAGAACTATGCTAATACCCACCAATGTACTACTAGGTATTTATTCAAAGGATACAAAAACACTGATTCAAAATGCATGTGTATCCTGATGTTTATGGCAGTGTTATCAACAGTAGCCAAATTATGAAAAGAGCCCAAATGTCCACTAACTGATGAAAGGACAAAGATGTAGTATATATACAATGGAATATTACTCAGCTATCAAAGAAAATGAAATCTTGTTATTTGCAATGATGTGGATGGAGGTAGAGTGTATTATTTCCAGTGAAATATGTTAGTCAGAGAAAATAAGTATGATATGATTTAACTCATATGTGGAATTTTAGAAAAAAATTACATAAACAAATGTGAAGATGGAAAAAAGAGAAGGAGGCAAACCATAAGAGATTCTTTTTAAAAAAAATTTTAATTTATTTTCAGCATAACAGTATTCATTGTTTTTGTACCACATCCAGTGTTCCATGAAATCCATGCCCTCTATAATACCTACCACTTGGTACCCCGACCTCCCACCCCCCGTCCCTTCCAAAACCTCAGGTTATTTTTCAGAGTCCATAGTCTCTCATGGTTCACCTCACCTTCCAATTTTCCCCAACTCCCTTCTCCTCTCTATCTCCCCATGTCCTCCATGCTATTTGTTATGCTCCATAAATAAGTGAAACCATATGATAATTGACTCTCTCTGCTTAACTTATTTCACTCAGTATAATCTCTTCCAGTCCCGTCCATGTTGCTACAAAAGTTGGGTATTCATCTTTTCTTATGGAGGCAAAATACTCCACAGTGTATATGGACCACATCTTCCTTATCCTTTCATGCGTTGAAGGGCATCTTGGTTCTTTCCACAGTTTGGCAACCGTGGCCATTGCTGCTATAAACATTGGGGTACAGATGTCCCTTCTTTTCACGACATCTGTATCTTTGGGGTAAATACCCAGCAGTGCAATGGCAGGGTCATAGGTCATAGTATTTTTTATTTCTTGAGGAATCTCCACACTGTTCTCCAAAGAGGCTGCACCAACTTGCATTCCCACCAACAGTGGAAGAGGGTTCCCCTTTCTCCACATCCCCTCCAACACATGTTGTTTCCTGTCTTGCTAATTTTGGCCATTCTAACTGGTGTAAGGTGATATCTCAATGTGGTTTTAATTTGAATCTCCCTGATGGCTAGTGATGATGAACATTTTTTCATGTGTCTGATAGCCATTTGTATGGCTTCATTGGAGAAGTGTCCGTTCATATCTTCTGCACATTTTTTGATATGATTGTCTGTTTTGTGTGTGTTGAGTTTGAGGAGTTCTTTATAATCCAAAAATTTGTATGGAATCAGAAGAGCCCATGAATCACTAAGGAAATGTTGAAAAACAAAAATAAAAAGGGGGGCATCATGTTACCTGATTTCAAGCTTTACTACAAAGCTGTGATCACCAAGACAGCATGGTACTGGCATAAAAACAGACACATAGACCAGTGGAACAGAGTAGAGAGCCCAGATATGGACCCTCAACTCTATGGTCAAATAATCTTCGACAAAACGGGAAAAAATATACAGTGGAAGAAAGACAGTCTCTTCAATAAATGCTGCTGGGAAAACTAGGCAGCTATATGTAGAAGAATGAAACTCGACCATTCTCTTACACCGTACACAAAGATACACTCAAGTTTTTATTTAAATTTTAGTTAGCTAACATATGCTGTAATAGTAGTTTCAGGAGTATAGTTTAGTAACTCTTCACTTACATATAACACCCAGTGCTCATCATGAGTGCCTTCTTTAATACCCATCACCCATTTAGCTCAGTCCCCACCCACCTCCTTCCAGCTACCCTCAGGTTCTTTTCTATAGTTAAGAATCTCTTAACTGGTAGTGATAAAGATCAAAGTAGTGATAAAGATAATAGCTAAAAGTCATCATAAATAGAAGGTACTCTGTGTACAGAGTATCAAAGATTAATATAAATGGAAGTTTCTCAAGGGAAGCAGTGTTAAGTGAGAAGACATTACAGCAACCTCTCCAAAGTATTTAAAGAAATAATACTACCAATCTAGAACTTATTTTTTTTCATACTTAAAAATGAGTAATTCTTTAAACTTCTTTTTAAATTTCTTTTCAGCATAACAGAATTCATTGTTTATGCACCCAATATAGAACTTTTAAGTAAAAATTTCATTTGAAAAAGAAGTTGAAATAAAGACTTCCCTGACATGAAAAAAAAAAAAAGAAATTCCCCATTGCTATAGAGAGAACAGGATGTAAAATATAATTTTATCACTTAGGTTACTATAGATTCTTGTCCATCAAAATGTTAATTATTATTGATTAAAATATACAGAAGTATAAAGAATAAATAAATAAATAAATAAAACTTGAAATATAAAAAGTTTAAATAAAATAAAATAAAAGGCAAGAAATAAAAACTACAATGTGATATCACTACACACCTCTCAGAAAGTCTAAAATCAACAATACAGGAAACAACAGGTGTTGGTAAAGATATGGTAAAAAAGGGAAACTTCTTGCACTGTTAGTGGGAATGTAAACCTATGCAGTCACACTGGAAAACAGTATGGTATTAAGTTTCCTTAAGGTGTTAAAAATGGAATTATCCTATGATCCAGCAATTGCACTACAAGGTATTTATCCAAAGAATACAAAATACTATTCAAAGGGATACATGCACCCTGATATTTAGAGCATCATTATCTATAGTAGCCAAATTACGAAAGCTGAACAATTGTCCATTAACTGATAAATGGGTAATTAATGTGTGATATATATATATATATATACACATATATATATATATACACATATATATATATATCACACATATATATACACATATATATATATGAATATGTATTGGAATGTATATATTTTATATACACACACACAGAGGATATATATACATTATATATATATATTGGAATATTACTCAGCCATAAAAAAGAGTTAAATATTCCTATTTGCGACAACATGGTAGAGGTAGAGAGTATTATACTAAGTAAAATAAGTCGGTCTGAGAAAAACAAATACCATATGACTTCATTCATATGTGGAATTTAGTGTTCAAAACAAATGAGCAAAAGGAAAAAAAAATAAGGTACACCAAGAAACAGACTCTAAACTACAGAGAACATATTGGGTGGGGGATGGGGTTAAATAGTTAGAAGCCTTTGTTTAAATTCTTTTCTTTTTTTTTTTTCTTTTTCCTTCTTGCCTTCATTTACAAAAAACTCCTCAAAGTGATGGTTAATTGTTCTAGTTAGTACATAACTAATATTCTAAACATGACTGCATACTTTGGGCATTTTTAAGTGAGTCCTACAAAACTGAATAAGGAATTCAAGTGATTATCTGGATAGCTTACATTCCACATTCTCTGGTCTCAATTATCTGGATGCTTCAAAAACTCATACCAAAGTGGTTTGCTCCTAAATATTCTGGTTAATTGCTTCAATTCCCCTTTTCACTTTACATAAGCAGACAATCTTAATGTCACAGAATGCAAATCTCTTAGAAACATATTTTTACTCTGTGAAAGATGTAGGCATGTGTATATACTTTGGTCTCCTGTTATTAAAGGCATTTATAGTCATATGCATAGGTAAATACAGGCATGCATATATAAACAGTTATGTCTATGCTTTTCTCATGTACACATTTTTCTCATTATATTAGTACAGTAATTTCTGTTAATAATTGAATTGATGACTGCTTTTAATCATTCCATATTACTTGCTATTAATTTAACCAGTGTGGTCTGTACCTCCTTTAGATCTGATTTTCAAAAATACAAAAGAGAAAAAAAAATAAAATTGTCATTCTGCAATTTACACATTTTTTGTATCAACCTACTTACTAGTGACATATGTGTTTCTTCTTAACAGATTTAAATTTTAATTTTCCTGAATCGGTATTAACCAAGTAAAAGGTAATTGTTGTTAAGAGTACTCAAACTGTCAGAATATCCTTCAATCTAAAAGCTGTTAGAATCTGTGCAAAAGTAATTACTGAAATTCTATTCAACTGTAATAATAACCTGTCACCAATGACAGCAATTACTGGGAAAGTGTAATAGAAATCAAAGGCGCATTTTTCTCTGACAAGTACATTTCTAACTAAGGTTTACATTGGCTGAATAGTGTTGACAATGACTATGTGCTATATCATTCTTAATCATGGCTGGAATGATGTTACAGATTGAACTGCTCACTGTTAGAGAACAACTACTTGCTTGTTTCATTTGACACTTGTCCATGTTCTCCATATAGAGAAATATGTATTTCAGATGAATAAAGGTTAAATGTTATGCTTCTTTGCCTGTTTTATACATATGTTTTTGAAGTACAGATTTTAAGTACACTTTCCTTCAAATAAAAGAAATGAATTGAAGTTAAGCCAAATTGGCAAGGCAAACTTCTAACATTTTTCAAAAGGCATGCTATCCATACTTTGGTCAAATTATCTGTGCTTCTTTGAATTTCAATCTTTAGCAGCGATCATCTTCACTATCAGCATTCATGGTCATACTTCCCAAAATGTCATTTTTTTTTCAGCTTTGGCAACCTGCATATCTGTGATCTATCTTTAGTAGGGGAAGTTAGTGCTTTGGGTATTTACAATTTAGGATAGTAAAGTTTTAGTATATGTGCTGCCGAAGAGAGCACGATAGTAAAGTTTTAAATGTTCACCTTCAAAATGGATATTTTAATTTTATCCAGGACCCTCAATTTCAGGGGAAAAAAAAAGTAGGGGAAGATCTTATTAATTGAGATGTTGCCATGTGTTAGGTACAACATGCTGCTTTATATGCATTATACAGATCATCTTTTATTCTCGCAAAAACATTCCAAAGTAAAGCTATTATCATTTCACAATTGCATTGTGAAAATGAGAATTATAGGGACAGGTGAGTCTTTAAGCATCTATCGCATAATCGTCTGTTTGCAGCCATTGACATTGTCCAAGAGGCCAGTTCTTTCAAGACACAATTAATTCCATATTGTCTATCCAGTTATTTTTTTAATTTTTCCCTACCATGTCTTGAAGTGATATCATATGGACTCCTTTGAGGGGTTATCTAATATTATCAATAAGTAATAACAAAAAATTAGTGGAGCTGTGAGTTGCTCTATTTTCTTGAATAAATATTAAAGTAAAACAAGGTAAATAATTTAATTTTTTGTAAAAAAACTGAAATCATTACAAAATGTTTTAAAATTTAAAAAAATAATTCAGCATTCATAGAAGGACATAGAAAAATTATAAAACTTAAGGAACTTGGGCGCCTGGGTGGCTCAGTGGGTTAAGCCGCTGCCTTCGGCTCAGGTCATGATCTCAGGGTCCTGGGATCGAGTCCCGCATCGGGCTCTCTGCTCGGCGGGGAGCCCGCTTCCCTCTCTCTCTCTCTCCTGCCTCTCCATCTACTTGTGATTTCTCTCTGTCAAAATAAATAAATAAAATCTATAAAAAAAAAAAAAAAAAAAAAAAAAAAAAAAAAAAAAAAAAAACTTAAGGAACTTTATTAAAGGTACTCTTTCTTATCCTGGTGAGTTCAGTTATATTCTCTCCAATAGTTGGATTTTAAGAGGATTATGTTACAATTTATACTTTCATTTGTTTATTGGTAAATTCACCACTACCAAAGTCATAGGATAAAAACAATACAATAATTTACTTGGGAAAGATCATGTGACTGTCTGTCTCAATGACCAGAGCACAGAATATTCTTGATAAAAATGCATACTCCCTAAGAAACATAAAATACCTAGGAATAATCCTAACCAAAGAGGTAAAGGATCTATACTCTAGAACTACAGAACACTAATGAAAGAAATTGAGGAAGACACAAAGAAATGAAAAAACTTCCCATGTTCATGGGTTGAAAGAATATGTATTTTGGAAATGTCTATGCTGCCTAGAGCAATCTACACTACCAATGCCATCCCTATTAAAATACCATTGGCATTTTTCAAAGAGGTGGAACAAACAATCTTAAAATTTGTATGGAACCAGAAAGGACCTGGAATCACAAGGGGAATGTTGAAAAAGAAAACCAAAGCTGAGGGGTATCATGATGCCTGACTTCAAGCTATATTACAAAGCTGTGATCATCAAGACAGCATGAACAGACTTATAGATCAATGGTACAGAATAAAGAGCCCAGAAATTTCCCCTCATCTTTGTGCTTGACTAATCTTCAAAAGTCAGGAAGACTATCCAGAGAGAGAGAGAGAGAGAGAGAGAGAGAGACTCTTCAATAAATGGTGCTGGGAAAATTGGACAGCCACATGCAGAAGAAAGAAATTGGACCATTCTCATGCACCGTACACAAAGATAAACTCAAAAGGGATAAAAGACCTTAATGTGAGACAGGTATCCATCAAAACCCTAGAGGAGTAAATAGGCAGTAATCTCTTTGACATTTACCACAGCAAATTCTTTCAAACAAGTCTCTAAGGGCAAGGGAAGCAAAAGCAAAAAATGAACATTTGAAACTTAATCAAGTAAAAAGCTTTTGCACAGCAAAGGAAACAGTCAACAAAACTAAAAGGCAACCCACTGAATGGGAGAAGATATTTGCAAAAGACATTACAGAGAAAAGACTGGTATCCAAGATATATAAAGAACTTCTCAAACTCAACACCCAAAAAACAAATAACCCAGTCAAGAAATGGGCAGAAGACAGGAACAGACACTTATCCAAAGAAGATATACAAATGGATAACTGAAACATGAAAAATGTTCAATATTATTAGCCATCAGGAAATTACAAATCAAAACCACAATGAGACACCACCTTACACCTGTTATAATGTCAAAAATTAGCAAGACAGGAAAAAACAAATGTTGTGAAGGATGTGGAGAAAGGGGAACCTCTTACACTGTTGGTGGGAATGCAAGCTGGTGCAGTCACTCTGGAAAACAGTATGGAGGTTTCTCAAGACATTAAAAATAGAGCAACCCTATGACCCAGGAATTGCACTACTACGTATTTACCCCGAAGACACAGATGTAGTGAAAAGAAGGTGTACATGCACCCCAATGTTCATAACAGCAATGTCCACAAGAGTCAAACTGTGGAAGCAGTTGAGATGTCATTCAACAAGATAAAGAAGGTGTGTTTCATATATACAATGGAATATTACTCAGCCATCAGAAAAGAATATCCACCATTTACATGGACATGGATGGAACTTGAGGGGATTATGCTAAGTGAAATAAGTCAAGCAGAGAAAGACAATTATCATATGGTTTCACTCATATGTGGAACATAAGGAATAGCATGAAGGACAACAGGGAAAGTGAGGGAAAACTAAATGGGAAGAAATCAGAGAGGGAGACAAACCATGAGAGACTCTGGACTCTGGGAAACAAGTTGAGGGTTAGAGAAGGGAGGAGGATGGGAGGGAGGTTAACCAGTTGATGGGTATTAGGAACATACATGTGGTGATGAGCACTGGATGTTATATGCAGGGAATGAATCACTGAACACTACATCAAAAACTAATGATGCTCCACAAATAAGTGAAACCATATGATAATTGACTTATTTGTGGAGCATAATAAATAGCATGGAGGGCATGGGGAGTTAGAGAGGAGAAGGGAGTTGGGGGAAATTAGAAGGGGAGGTGAACCATGAGAGACTATGGACTCTGAAAAACAATCTGAGGGGTTTGAAGTGGCGGGGGGGGGGTGGGAGGTTGGGGGAACCAGGTGGTGGGTATTAGAGAGGGCACAAATTGCATGGAGCACTGGGTGTGGTGCAAAAATAATGAATACTGTTATGCTGAATATAAATAAAAGAAAAAAAAACTAATGATACACTATACATTGGCTAATTATACATAGTAATAATTAATAAATAAATAAATAAGCAAGCTAAAAAAGAAAAAAATAAATAAAAAGAATGCATACTCCCTGGGTTTAAGACTAGGCTAAATTTTTTTGGACAAAATTTTAAAACTGAGCTAACTTAACTGCTTCATGTTGCTATTTTTGTTTGTTTTAGAATTGATTCTGGAGAATGCCCAGTGAGTTAAGCCTATTACTTGTTAATATATAAGTTAGTACTATTCAATTCAAGTATATAAAACTGTAGGTTGTACGGGCTACCAAGAATATAGAATCTGCATCCTCCACATTTAGGGAGCCTATAAACTTCTGTCTAATACCAAAGAAGAGTAATACAATGTCTGTTGGACTCTGAAGCCAAATTAGGGAGATTCACATATTCACTTTAATAACAACAGCTTCTTACCTTCATTCACTATTAATTGTCTCTCTACCTGTTAAAAGAACAAACATTATTATGAACAATGAATGAAAATGATATTTCAGTTGACTGCAACACTCCAGTTTTATAAAGAGCAGAATTTCATAAGATGTACAGTAAAACCATGATTTATCTACATTTTAAGGGAATTATATATGATAATGGGAACAATTTTTCCTTCTTTCATGAATTCTTTTGTGAATTATAGATTTGGAGATGATAATGAGCTAAGAATCAGAAACCTGAAATTTATTCACAGCTGTGGTAATTATCATTATATGAATTGTGGAATATCATAAAATTAATGGGACTTGGTATTTTAATCTGTATAATGGAATACTAATATTTACCCTATCTGCTCCATTCAGTTCTTGGAAGAATCAAGAAAATCCATATTAAATTACTTTCTAAATTATAAAACACTCTAAAGTTATAATGACATATTACCATTTCCGCATGGAGAATTTATAACTGTTCTCTTCAGATTAAAGCACATCAGAGAGAGCCACACACTTTGAGACTCAGAAATTGTCCTATGCATTAGTAACATGCTATAGAATCCACTGTGTGTCTATCCCACTTGAAAAAAGCATTGCTTGACCAAAGGAGACTTTAAGCTTAGGCAGGAAATCAGAGCTTTCTTAGTATCCTCTACCTTATCCAGTATGCTTTATTTAGTTTCAAAATTTTTAAAGGACAGATACCTTGTTCAAACAAAACACTGCCAAAGTAGCACACATTATTTATTGGTAAATGATTTTACCTTACAACTCTAGCATCCAGGGGTGCCTGCATGGCTCAGTAGGTTAAGCGTCTATTTTTTGGCTCAGGTCATGATCCCGGAGTCCTAGGATCAAGCCAGGCTTCAGGATCCCTGCTCCTTGGAGAGTCTGCTGCTCCTTCTCCCTCTCCTCCCCTGCAATCCACGCTGCTTCTGCTTTCTTCTACTCTCTCTCAAATAAATAAACAAAATCTTTTAAAAATGTAGCATCCATTATATCCTCAAATTTTAAATGCTCAATGAGAACAATTTATGTGTTTGTCTCTTAGAAAAAAATATTTGGGACAAATTAGGCAAAACGGATCCTTTTTTTTTTTTCCAATTTAGTTTTCAAATGCTGTGTTTTTCTCAGATTCTAACACAAAACGGAAATGGCTATGCCTATGCCCTGATGTATTTGTGCGTGTGTTTAATAAATGAATTCCAGGAAAATTTTAAATCTGATCTAATTACTTGTTTACAGTTTCAGATACCAATACCATACAAAAACTTCTAAAAAGAGACATATCAAGAAAAGAAGAACATTAATTATATTAAATTAAATACGAAGCTCCTGGGAATACATTTTCAGTTAAGAGGTAGGATTTTTTCCTAACATTTTGCTACTCTGTATTGAAATGCATATTTAATCCTGCCTGCCCCTTCTTGTTCCATAGATAGTGCTAGTGCATAGCATGCATTTTATTATTGTGACATATTAACACTATGACTCATCCCCTAAAATAATCATGTGCTTAAATCACTTCGGTTCTTTTGTTTCTTTGATCCAGGCTGATTGTGCTAAAGAGCAGCAGGAAATATCCTTTCATAACCTGAGCCATTGGCTTTCAGGGCTGGAATTTTTGAAATCACAGACATTTTGGATCATTCAGCAGATAGGTCATTTTCACAAAGGCCTGTGTATGTGGAAATCCTCTGTGTGGAAATCCTGACATTTCTACTTCCTCTATGTGGAAATCCTGAGAATCTATGCAGAGTGAGAGCTTAGTCACAGATATTAGAAGACCTCTCAATGCATTTTAAAGACTTGTTTATTATAATCTACAATCTACTCTCTTCACATATTTCCAGGATTCAATACAGTGTTATTAACTATAATTATGACACTATACATTAGACATTTAGACTTATTCATTCTATATAAATGCAATTTTATACCCTTTGGTCAACATCTCCCCATTATCTCCATCCCTCTAGCCTCTGATAACTACCATTCTGATCTTTGCTTCTATGAATTTTACCTTTTACTATTCCACATATCAGTGAGATCATGTAGTGCTTGTCTTTCTGCTTCTGGCTTATCTCACTTAGCATAATGTCCTGGTTCATCGGTGTTGTTGTAGGTGGCCAAAATTTAAATCTCTGTAGGTGGGTCATGGAACCTGAATTTTAAATGTGCACCCAAGTTAAATCTGATGGAGAGTCTATGGATTACTCTTTGAGAAATATCATTGTAGTTATTGCATATCCTAGAAACTTTACAACCTTGTTTGTAAGTCACTTGAAAACAAATAAACAAACAAAAAAAAAACAGGAAATCATTCCTGATCCTTATAAATATTTATATATACTGACAGATTAGTATGTGGGTGCAGAGATGAATCATCCCCAAGATTACTTTACTGTTACTTCCATGATTACTGGGATATTAAGACAGATACCACAGTTTAGATAAGAAACTGCCTACAAGATGAGATGAGAAACTCATTGATACAGTCCTGACCAAAATATTTTCTTTCACATACTCCCAGTGCCAAGAAATCTACTATTAAAAATGTTTTCTGGTGTATCTCAAAGACTTTTTTTCTCTTCTTCTTCTTCTTCTTTTTTTTTTTTAGATTTTTATGAACATAAAGTGTATTATTTGTTTCAGGGGTACAGATCTGTGATTCATCAGTCTTACACAACACCCACCACAACACATACCCTCCCCAGTTGTCCATCACCCAGCCACCATATCCCCCCACCCTCTGCCCTCTAGCAACCCTCAATTTGTTTCCTAAGATTAAGAGTCTCTTATGGTTTCTCTCCCTTTCTGGTTTCATTTTGGTTTTTTTTTTTTCCTCTCTTCCCCTATGATCCTCTGCCTTATTTCTTAAATTCCTCATTATCAGTGAAGACTTTTAAATGTATGAACAATGTTTTCATCGATTGCCTACTATAATCAAGAAATTGTTCTAACTCAGATAATCTTGCACTGTTTGCACTAAAGTACAAAGTTACTTATGTAAACACATTTATAATCTGCATTAGTGAGTAGAAAAAGGTAGTAACTGACTTCTATATAGAACTTGCTATGGTTCACAGATTCATCAAAGTGTTTTATATGTATTATGTCTCTAGGCAATTCTATTATGGACACTATTATTATGATTTTATAGATGAAACAGGTAAGAACAAAAGTTTAAAAAAACTTCCTTAAGATCACAGAGCTAGTGAATGACAGAGCTAGGATTCAAATCTAAAATGCCTGTCTTAGTCACTGTGCTAGCCTGAGATGGTCAAATACCTTTTGTCTGGAGCAAGAATGTGGTCCTAGTGAAATAGAGTACCTTTGTAATTTTTCTTGAGAAGGCAGAAAAAAAGGCATAGAGATACGTAAAAACAGGAAGTTGAAGGGACTAAAATCTAAGCCTTCTTCATAACCTTGCTGACCTTATTTTTTTTTTTTTGTCAGAACAGGCATTCTACCTCTTTATACCACAGTGAGATAATTATGCCTCACATTTGTGTAACACATAATTTATAAATCCCTTCCAAACCTTTTCTTTTATTTGAAAACCATAAAAGTACACATAATTGGCATTGTTATCTCTATAGATGAAGAAAATGGGGCACAAAAGGAATAAATTCCAAAGTTATATGATAATTTCAATCTAATTATTTGGATTTTAGTCTAATTTTTGTAAATCCCTTGATATATTTATCATTTTAACCCTATCAAGACAGAAAAAAGTGTGAGACAAAAGAACTGTGGAAAAGGAGCATGAAATTTGCAGATTTTCTCTTAGCCTTACTAAAAAATTATAATGAAGAAATAGAAGACACAGACAGATTTGACATGCAGTATAGCCCCAAAGAATCACATTCCTTAAATGTTAGTAACAGTAACTAAGTCTCACACTTTCTTGGGAATTTTTATAAAACATTCTCATTTTTCCATTTTCATAGCACTCTAATGCCTGCTTTATCTTCCCCAGTTTGACTCTAAAGATATTATTTAAAAATTTTAAATGAAAGAGGATTCATGTTCCATCAGTTTTGGTGCCCCACATGAGAGCATGAAAGCTCTTAGGAGAAAGCTAAGGGAATTGGAAAACTTACATAGCTGAAGTAAAGGTTAGGATGGAAAGAGATCACTTGATAAACAACTAACAGATATAAAGAGAAGAAAATGAAACCTGCTCAAGTGTTGAAAATAATGAAACACATAAAAAAATGTGTCTTGTGGACTTTTCTCTTTTAGGGTTTTTGTTTGTTTGTTTGTTTGTTTGTCTTTTTAACCTGTCATAAAGAAGGGACTATACAAGAAATTAGAAATACTTGTCAATTTATAGGAGATAATTTTCTGTCTTAGCAGGGACTTATTCAAAGTAATAATTTTTAACACTGAATAAAATTCTATAGCATTGATCCAGGAAATAGTAACTTTAAACTGTCCACATACTGAGGGAATCCACATTCCAAAAATTCTTATATATGGAGGAAGCAGCAATTACAGGTTCAATCATGTGAATATATTCTAAATGTGACATATTGGAATGGGGAAAAAAAAGAAGGAAAATGTACATCTGCAGTAAGTAAGCAAATTCTTAAAGAAATCAAGAGAGACTTCAACTTCTGAATCCAGGATTCTCCATATCCTACTATTTGAGGAAATGTGTTCCAACTCTACCATCCTTGTCTCTTAAAATGGTGGTCATGCCAAATTAACTGTTATGTAAATAAGCTGATATTTGTTTATTAGGCACCTACTGCAAACTGAGCCCCATGCTAATCTTAGTAGCAGTAATACAAGATGAAAGATCACTCATATTTGTTTTCATGACCTTGAAAGGGTATCTAAAAATTTTAAAATAAGTGTTGCTACATTTAACCCTATAAAACAGCTGGTCATAAGACACCACAGTATAGAACCTTACTTAAATGAACTGAGACCTCCAAAAAAGACAACATTGTTATGTTACATAGAAATTGTAACTATATCAGCAAAATCTATCACTTCAGGGGCAAAATTAACTTAAAGCAAATAATGTCTGGCAGAAATCATCATGGCCATGGACACTAAGTGCAGGGAAAATGCCCCTGGACAAAATTTCACAAGCTGTGCAATATTTAGTCATTAGCAAAGGCTTCATAGACTGCTTGTGAACATTATAAAAAAATCCTGTGAACATACTAGAAAAACCTACTGAGGACACTAAGGGTGCTGAATATCTGTTTGTACTGCAGAGATTTGCTTTGAAAATATTTAGAGGTCCTGCACTATCAGAGATGATGAAACACAGAGCAATATACCTATTGTTATTAATATGACCTCACGTTTATCTTTTATCTCTGTCTTTATGGCCTGAGGGAATACTTATTACTGGAAAATTGCCAATTGGTCACAGACAATGATTTGCCTGTGGTAGCTTTTGCCATATCTGTCCATCCTTTTCCACTTTTACTGCTACTGGTCTAATTCAAGCCCTTTTCAACTTTGACTCAAATAAATACAACAGGATATCAATAGCTACCCCCCATATTGATCCAATTCATTTTGAACATTTTCAACTCTGACTTTCAATTACTCTCCACTATTTAGGGGATGGCATCAAAATAAATACCCAGAACCTAAAACAACTGCTAATCTTACCTTTTTAGTATTATCTCCCAGAATTTTTGTAGATACATGGTTCTGTTCAAATTTATTTTCAGTGACTTCCTCTTACTTGCTAATTTCAATTCTCAGTGTTTTCCTTCTTGATACCATTATAACACCTGACACTGTTGGTAACATCTTTCTGGAAACTCATTTCTTCCTTGGTTTGTACTATTAAGAAGTACCTTCTTCATTCTATGAATTCTGCTTTTTAATCTCTATTGTTGGCTCCTCATTATAATCCCCTATTTTTGGACAATGAACAGTTAGCCTTCACTTTTACTCTAAAAAGATAAGTCTAAGTAATCAGACAGAAACTTTTCTTTCATATATGTAAAAGTACTGCACTCTACACTTAAAACTTGTTAAGAAGGTAAGAAAAGAAACCTTTTCATAACTTCCTGCTATCAAGTGTTCCAACATTATTGCATCTGCATCTTTTCTTTACATAAATTAGATTATTAGGGGTTGCATCAACTCTTCTTTAAATTCAATTTCTCTGCTAGAAGGGAGGTGAGTGTGGGTGGGAGGATGAGGTAATTGGGTGAGGGGCATTAAAGAGGGCACTTGATGTAATGAGCACTTGGTGTCATATGCAACTGATGAATCACTAAATACTATCCCTGAAACTAATAATACACTTTATGTTAACTAACTTGAATTTAAGTAAAATCTTTTTAAAAAGTCAATTATTTGTGTTCTGAATTCTATTCCTTCCACATTCTCAGTAACATTATACTAAAAATTTCCCCTGCTATGTTCTTAAACCACCCCCACTCCAGAGTTCATAATGCACATTGGCCTGATGAATGCTCATGTAAAACTGAGGGAAAATACTTCTCCTTCTTGTTCTTACATATTTTGTTTCTCAATCTTGACTGTATCTTTCTCATAAATGGTTTCACATGCTCAAACCTCTTTATAATAACAAATAAAAGAACTCCTAAAACTCTAAACATCTCTCTAAGTATCTGACCCTTCCACTAACACTGGGGATGAATGAGACTGAATAAAATGGTTTATGTTAGGACTAGTCAGCACTTTACTTTCCCTTCATCCTTGGTGTCAGCAGGACCCAGCAAAAAGCTGAACATAGTCCACAATGAAAGAGTTCAAATTAGAAAATGTACAAGAGACATGAACAGAAATTTTATCAAAGAGGGTATACAGGCAAGTAAGGACATAAAAAGGTATTCAATATCACTAGCAACTAGATAAATATGAATCAAAACCACAGTGAGATTACTACACATTTATCATGATGGCTCCAATTTAAAAAAAAATGATGGCAACACCAAATGCTGGTGAAGATATAAAGAAATTGGGTTACTGTTATGTTGCTGTTGGTAATTTAAAGTGGTATAGCTAGTCTGGAAAATAGGTTGCCAATTTCTTATTAAAAAAAACATTAAGCTGTCATACAATTCTGTCATTGCAATTTTGGGCATTTATCACAGGAAATTGAAAACTTATTTTCACATAAAAACTTATACATGAATATGCATTGCCACTTTATTTGTAACAGCCCAAAAATGAAAACAGCTTAAATGTTCTGCAAAGGAGAGTGGTTAAGCAAATTATGGTATTTTCATAGAACTACACAACAGTAAAAAGGAATGAACTCCTAATACACACAACTTGGATGAATCTCCAGAATATCACACTGACCGAAAAAGTTAATTCTAAGATGTTACATACTGAATGATTTTATAACCCTCATAACCTTCTAAATTCTAAAATGACAGAATTATAAAAATAGATAACAGATTAGCAATTGCCAGAAGTGAGAAATGTGGGAGAATGATGAATGAGTGTGACTTATGAAAGTGTAACAAGAAAGATCCTTATGGTGATAAGATTGTTCTGTAACTTTCTTTTAATTTGTATAATTGAAGTATAGTTGGCATATACTGTTATATTAGTTTCAGGGTGCTACATAGTGATTCAATAATTCTGTACATTACTCAATGCTTGCCGTGATAAGTGTATTCACCATCCCTCACCATTTGACCTTATTGCAATATTGCTGACCGTATAAATGTTAATATTGTAGTTGTGTTGTTGTACTACACATTTCAAGATACTACCATGGGAAAAATTGGGTAGAGAGTACATAAGTTCTCTTTATATAATTTCTTACAACTCTGTATGAATAATTATCTTAAAATAAAAGATTTGATTTAAAATATTTGAGTGCACACATGCATTTATACCTATCTTCATACACACATCCATATCTAGCTATTTTTTTAACTATCTCTTTCCTTTCACAAAGTTTGGAAAGAATTATCTATAATTGCGGTCTCAATTTCCTCACATTTCACTCAATTATTAACTAATCAAACTTTCACCACTTTCACCACTATTATGCCACCACTTCAACCATCTCTATGCTGGCTAATCCAATAGTTATTTTAAGTTTATATTTTACCTCACCTTTCAATTAAACTTTACATTGTTGACTGCTTCCTTATTATTGAAACACATTTTTAAATTGACACTTGTTACATCACAGTCTTTTGTATTTTCTCCTGCTTTTATGGCTATTCATTTCCTGGGGTCCTTTGCCAGTTATATTCTTCTTCTGAACATTAAATTTTACTTCTGTAAGGCCCAGAATTGAGTCCTCTTATCTTCCTATAATAAACCTATTTCCTACACAATCTTCTCAATGGTAAAATCTCATTTTTTAAAAAATGTGTAATAACATCATGGGTCCTGGACAAGAGAAGCTCTTAAGAGGATATTTCATCTCATAAATGCATAAAAACTATTATATAATCATGGGTGTCTTTGACATTTGTGATCCTGTACACAGCTAAATCTAGGACACCACACATTCACTGTCACACAATTGACACTCACTCCTGGAAAAATCTTTTCCTCATTTCTTATTCCTGCCCTTAAAATAGAATCTGAAAGATCTGAGTATTTTTGAATGGGGCCGCTGCTGCTGTCAGAGATGGACCCTTCTTAAGCATGCAGGAAACTTTGAGAGGTGAAGCTTATAGGTGAAAGAAAATACAAATTAGTGAACAATTCAAATCCCCCTTAGATAAATGTAACAGATTCTTGCCCCAAGCATTCCATTCTTGGTCCATTTCATAGTTATGGAAGTACTTGCAAATTAGCAATTTATTCTCAATAGCTGCACTGTGAGAGGAACATTTTACAATATTAAACAATTCACATCATATATATATTATTAAAATATATCATGTATATTTTAATAATATATATGATATATAATATATATAAATAATAATATATAATTAATACAATATATAATTAATATAATATAATATATAATATATAATATAATTTATATTATATAAATATAATATAATATATAATATAATATAAATTATGTTATATTATATTATATATATATTATATTATATTATATTATATTATTATAATAAATCTATATGATATCTTTTATTTATTTTTTTGAGAATCTTTCTTTCTTTTTTAATTTATTTATTTTAGCATAACAGTATCATTATTTTTTCACCACACCCAGTACTCCATGCAATCTGTGGCCTCTATAATACCCACCACCTGGTACCCCAACCTCCCACCCCCCCGCCACTTCAAACCCCTCAGATTGTTTTTCAGAGTCCATAGTCTCTCATGATTCACCTCCCCTTCCAATTTACCCCAATCCCCTTCTCTCTAACCCCCCATGTCCTCCATGCTTTTTGTTATGCTCCACAAATAAGTGAAACCATATGATAATTGACTCTCTCTGCTTGACTTATTTCGCTCAGCATAATCGCTTCCAGTCCCGTCCATGTTGCTACAAAAGTTGGGTATTCATCCTTTCTGATGGAGGCATAATACTCCACAGTGTATATGGACCACATCTTCCTTATCCATTCATCCATTGAAGGGCATCTTGGTTCTTTCCACAGTGTGGTGACCGTGGCCATTGTTGCTATAAACATTGGGGTACAGATGGCCCTTCTTTTCACTATATCTGTATCTTTGGCATAAATACTCAGGAGTGCACTTACAGGGCCATAGGGAAGTTCTATTTTTAATTTCTTGAGGAATCTCCACACTGTTCTCCAAAGAGGCTGCACCAACTTGCATTCCCACCAACAGTGGAAGAGGGTTCCCCTTTCTCCACATCCTCTCCAACACATGTTGTTTCCTGTCTTGCTAATTTTGGCCATTCTAACTGGTGTAAGGTGATATCTCAATGTAGTTTTAATTTGAATCTCCCTGATGGCTAGTGATGATGAACATTTTTTCATGTGTCTGATAGCCATTTGTATATCTTTATTGGAGAAGTGTCTGTCCATATCTTCTGCCCATTTTTTGATATGATTGTCTGTTTTGTGTGTGTTGAATTTGAGGAGTTCATTATAGATCCTGGATATCAACCTTTTGTCTGTACTGTCATTTGCAAATATCTTCTCCCATTCCGTGGATTGCCTCTTTGTTTTCTTGACTGTTTCCTTTGCTGTGAAGAAGCTCTTGATTTTGATGAAGTCCCAAAAGTTCATCTTCGCTTTTGTTTCCTTTGCCTTTGGAGACATATCTTGAAAGAAGTTGCTGTGGCTGATATCGAAGAGATTACTGCCTATGTTCTCCTCTAGGATTCTGATGGATTCCTGCCTCGCATTGAGGTCTTTTATCCATTTTGAGTTTATATTTGCTGAATTGCTGTATGAGTTCTAGTAGTTTGGGTGTGGAGTCTTTTGGGTTTTCCATATAAAGAATCATGTCATGGGATGCCTGGGTGGCTCAGTTAGTTGGACGACTGCCTTTGGCTCAGGTCATGATCCTGGAGTCCCGGGATCGAGTCCCACATCGGGCTCTCAGCTCCACGGGGAGTCTGCTTCTCTCTCTGACCTTCTCCTCGCTCATGCTCTGTCTCACTTTCTCTCTCTCAAATAAATAAATAAATATTTAAAAAAAGAATCATGTCATCTGCAAAGACAGAGAGTTTGACTTCTTCATTACCAATTTGGATAACTTTTATTTCCCTTGTTGTCTGATTGCTGTTGCTAGGACTTCTAATACTATGTTGAACAAGAGTGGTGAGAGTGGTCATCCTTGTCGTGTTCCTGATCTCAATGGGAAGGACGCAAGCTTTTTCCCATTGAGGATGATATTTGCTTTGGGTCTTTCATAGATATATTTGATGAAGTTCAGGAATTTTCCCTCCATCCCTATACTTTGAAGCGTTTTAATCAGGAACGGATGCTGGATTTTGTCAAATGCTTTTTCTGCATCGATTGAGAGGACCATGGGGTTCTTCTCTCTTCTCATATTAATTTGTTCTATCACATTGATTGATTTGCGAATGTTGAACCATCCTTGTAGCCCAGGGATAAATCCCACCTGGTCATGGTGGATAATCTTTTTAATGTGCTGTTGGATCCTGTTGGCTAGGATCTTGTTGAGAATCTTAGCATCCATATTCATCAGTGATATTGGTCTGAAAGTCTCCTTTTTGGAAGGGCCTTTGCCTGGTTTGGATATCAGGGTAATGGTTCCTTCATAGAAATAGTCTGGAAATTTTCCTTCTGCTTCAATTTTTTGAAACAGCTTCAGGAGAATAGGTGTTATTTCTTCTTTGAAGTTTTGGTAGAATTCCCCAGGGAATCCATCAGATCCTGGGCTCTTGTTTTTTGGGAGGCTTTTGATCACCGCTTCAATCTCGTTACTAGATATTGATCTATTCAGGTTGTCAATTTCTTCCTGATACAATTTTGGGAGTTTATAGTTTTCCAGGAATCCATCCATTTCATCTAGGTTGCATAGCTTATTGGCATATAACTGTTGATAATAACTTCTGATGATTGTTTCTACTTCATTGGTGTTCATTGTGATCTCTCCCTTTTCATTCATCATTTTATGTATTTGAGCTTTCTCTCTTTTCTTTTGGATTAGTGTGGCCAATGGTTTATTGATCTTATTGATACTTTCAAAAAAACGGCTTCTAGTTTCATTGATACGTTCTATTGTATCTCTGGTTTCTACGTCATCGATCTCAGCTCTAATGTTGATTATTTCCCTTCTTATGTGTGGAGTTGGTTTGATTTGTTGTTGATTCTCCAGTTCTTTAAGGTGTAGGGACAGCTGCTGTGTTCTGGATGTTTCAATTATTTTGAGGGAGGCTTGGATGGCTATGTATTTCCCCCTTAGGACTGCCTTTGCTGTATCCCATAGGTTTTGGATCGAAGTGTCTTCATTGTCATTGGCTACCATGAATTGTTTCAGTTCTTCCTTGATCTCCTGGTTGATCCAAGCATTCTTAAGCAAGGTGGTCTTTAGTTTCCAGGTGTTTGAGTTCCTTCGGAACTTTTCCTTGTGATTGAGCTCTAGTTTCAAAGCATTGTGATCTGAGAATATGCAGGGAAGCATCTCAGTCTTTTGGTATCGGTTGAGTCCTGATTTGTGACCCAGTATGTGGTCTATTCTGGAGAAAGTTCCATGTGCACTTGAGAAGAATGAGTATTGTGTTGTTTTAGAATGGAATGTTCTGTATGTATCTATGAGGTCCATCTGGTCCAATGTGTCATTCAATGCTCTTGTTTCTTTATTGATTTTCTGCTTCAATGATCTGTTTATTTCTGAGAGAAGCGTGTTAAGATCTCCAACGATTAGTGTATTCATATCAATATGACTCTTTCTTATGTAATTGGCTGCTCCCATATTGGGGGCATAGATATTTACAATTGTTAGATCATATTGGTGGATAGTCCCTTTAAGAATGATGTAGTGTCCTTCTGGACCTCTGAATACAGTCTTTAGTTTAAAATCTAATTTGTCTGGTATGAGAATAGCTACCCCAGCCTTTTTTTGAGGCCCATTGGCATGAAAAATGCTTCTCCATCCCTTTACTTTCAGTCTGGGTGTATCTTTAGGTTCAGAATGGGTCTCTTGTAGACAACATATGGATGGGTCCTGTCGTTTTATCCAGTCTGCAACCCTGTGCCGTTTTATGGGTGCATTTAGGCCATTCGCATTGAGGGTGATTATTGATAGATACGTTTTTATTGACATTGAGTTAACTTTGAAGTCTTTCTTTCTGTAGATTGTCTCTATATTTCTGTTCAATGCTATTCTTGGGCTTTTTCCTCCTTTAAAGAAGCCCCCTTAATATTTCCTGCAGTATCGGCTTGGTGGTTGCATAGTCTTTTAAGCCTTGCTGGTCCTGTAAACTCTTTATTTCTCCATCCATTTTGACTGTGAGTCTTGCTGGATAAAGTATTCTTGGCTGCATGTTCTTCTCATTTAGTGCCCTGAATATATCTTGCCAGCCCCTTCTGGCTTGCCAGGTCTCTGTGGACAGGTCTGGTGTTATTCTGATGAGCTTTCCTCTGTACGTAAGGATCTTCTTTGTCCTAGCTGCTTTCAAGAGGTTCTGTCTACAATTATAATTCTTCATTCTTACTTTTAGGTGTCTTGAGGACTTTCGAGCATCTGTAATCTTGGGGGGAAACCTTTCGGCCTCTAGTACATAAATGCTGCTTCCATTTGAGAGATTTGGAAAATTTTCATGAAGAACTTGTTCCACTATATCTTCTAGACTTCTTTCTTTCTCCTCCCCTTCAAGGATTCCAATAATTCTGACGTTGGAACATTTCATGGGCATCATTTATATTTCCCTGATTCTGTCTTCGTGGCTTCTAAGCTGTTTGTTCTAGGCTTCCTCCTGATCTTTCTCTCTATCTGTTTGTCCTCCAGATCACTAATTCTTTCTTCTGTCTCAGTTACTCTAGCGTTGAGAGAATTTAGATTAGATTGGAACTCATTGAGAACATTCTGAAGCTCATCCCTGGTAGCTGTCTGCTCTTCCTTAATATTGAAAACATGATCTCTGGTCGTTTTCAGTTTGGCCCTAATCAATTCTGTTTGGTCACTCATGGCTTTCTCCAACCTAGATATTGCTTGGATAATTGTTAGCCTAAATTCTCTTTCCAACATATTGTCTATGTTGATAGCCGTTAGCTCTGTTGCAGAAGTTCCATCCTCTGTATTTTTCTTCTGTTGGGCATTCCTCCTCCTAGTCATTTTGGTGAGAGATGGCTGAACGGGTGTAGCTGGGTGTATCGACTGTGGTGCAGTCAAGGTGCACCCTGGAATGCTTCTGAACAATCAGGGTTCCCCACCCAAATGAGAGGAAAAAGAAAAGGAAAAGAAAAAAAGAGAGAGGGAGAGAGACAGGAAAGAAAGGTGAGATAAAAGAGAAGGTTTAACCCAAATGGGCCCCAAGGTAAGATTTATGAAGTATACAAACAGACACAGACAAACAAAAAGAGTGATAAAAGTATATGACAAGAGAAAAAATATATATATATATCTATGCAAATAAAGGAAGAACCTCGTCAACAAAACCCTGAGTGTAAGATTTATATACTATCAGGACAAACACAAAAACACAGAAATACTGGTGGAAGAAAAAGATGGGAGGGTGGTTGTAAATTCTCAGTGTGGGTGAGGAAGGTTGTTTTGATTCTTCCTGGATGTATCTTGATATCTTTGTTAAAGGACTCAACTTTCCTAAGATAAGGGGAGATTAGGAATTGGTTTACCTATAGGGGTGGCATTCATTGGGGAAAGGGGATTACCTTGAAGTTTAACTCTATATGAATATTAGAAAATAAAAATTAAAAAAAAGGAATAAACTAAACTAAACTAAAATTAAAAAAAAATTTAAAAAATAGAAATGCAAAAGGAAAACACAGGTGTATGTATCAAAAAGTTCAGGTTAGAAGGTTATTATGGAATTTGATGTACTGGACATCTCACTGTGATGGTAAATAGGTTAAGAAATTATCTATATAATAATAAAAAAAATTAACTATATTAAAAAAATGAGCCAGAATAATGGGATCGAATTAATAATAAAAATTGTCTTATGAAGTAGTGGTGGTTGTTCTCTTGTCATCGTTTTTTTTTTTTTTTTCCTTTCCTGGTTGGTTTTCTGGGGGAGGGGCCTGCCACGTGGATTTTCAGTCCCTGAAGTCCTCTCAGCTAAGTCCTCCTTCCCCCCTCAATGGGGTGGGCTCTGAGGAAACTGGTTTTTTCAGGCTTTTGTTCTCTGGAGGTTTTTATATTTGTTCACTTTTGTTTTTCTCTCTCGCCTTTACCACTTTTGATGGTTTTTGTAGGTTTAGAGGAAAGCAAACTGCACCCTGACCTCCCTCTCAGAGAGAAGCATCAGTCTGGCTGCAGAACCCATATAAATCCCCCCTTGGCCGCTGGCAGAGCAGGTTCCCAGTCGCGGTCCCTGGGGACTCAGGATTTTTTGCTTGTACCCAAAACCACGGCAGCGGCAGCTGTCTGGGCAGCTCCGGACTGCCTGAGAAGTTCCAAGCAGGGATCACACACTGAGATTTTCCCACTGGCCCAGGCGGGAAGTGCCTGGTGTTTCCGGTCCCAGAGCACCCGGCTGGCATTTGTGTGCACCTCTTTCAGGTGAGGTCGCGGGGCAAGACTTGGACTCTGATGGCACAGCAGGGCACTCGCGTGGGGACTGCAAAAAGGCTGTGCTTCTGTTGGTTGGCGAGGTGCACAGCCCCTCACGGGAGCCGGGCGCCACGCACTCTCAGGTGCGCTGGTGGTTCAGGGCCCGGGACCTGGTTTCTCTGGCCGCACTCTCTCTGGCTCTGCGCCAGGGGTGGCTGTCCTGGGTCTGGGGACTTAAGCCCCGACCCTAACACCCTGATTCCCGCAATTCCCCCCCCCCCCCGTGATCCTTTGCTCTTTCTGAGTGCTTTCTACCAGACTCCCGAGTTAATGCTGGTCCCCAGGTGCAGGGCACTCTAGTATTGGGATATTACTTTCCAACGTGTTGCCTCTGGTGGCTCCTCCCCCTTTTGTTTATCTTCCGATATAAGTCTGACGTTCCCACTCCGCTTTACCTGCCCACTGGCATCTTCTGCTCCAGTAGAGATCCAGACGTGTATAATTCTGATCTCAGGCTGACTTTGTGGGCGATTGGAGATCTTTGGAAGGTAATCAGCTCACTTTAGGGTACAGGTTGAACAGGCCCCTCCTCTTACTTCCCCGCCATCTTGTCTCTATATGATATATTTTAATAATATATATGATAGATTTAATAATATATATATAATAGACCACTATTTATATATATATATATATATATATATATATATATATATATATATATATGAGTGATCTATTAATAGTTAATAGTGGTCTATCTCTAACATGCCTAGACAGTAGTTACATGGATTTTCACATTAGCTCTATGGCATTACATGCTAAAATTGTACAGAGTAAAAGATTTTAATAATATCTAATGAAATTAAAGCCCTTAAAATAGTCAGCTTTGGGGGCGCCTGGGTAACTCAGTGGGTTAAAGCCTCTGCCTTTGGCTCAGATTATGATCCCAGGGTCCTGGGATCTAGCCCCACATCAGGCTTTCTGCTCAGTGGGGAGACTGCTTCCCCCTCTCCCTCTCTCTGCCTGCCTCTCTGCCTGCTTGTGATCTCTGTCAAATAAATAAGATCATTTTTTTAAAAAAATTCAGCTTTGTACAGACATATTTTACTTTATTTTAATTCTATATTGTGATTGTTACTTTGACTTTTAATTTTCATAGATATTTTTGAATATTTTATAATATAAAACTATTGCAAGTATTCATAAATTGATTTTAATTTTAACATATATTAGGATGTGTTTTTGTAATAGTACAGTTAACTTTTTTTTGGTTTTTTTTAAATTCAACTTAGTAACATATAGAGGATTATTCATTTCAGAGTAGAATTTAGTGATTCATCATTTGCATATCACATCAAGTGCCTTCCTTAATGCCCATCACCCAATTACCACAAACCCCTACGCACCTCCCCTCCAGTAAACCTCAGCTTGTTCTCTATAGCTTAAAGTCTCTAATGGCTTCTCTCCCTTTCTGTTTTTTTTTTCTTATTTTATATTTTCTTCCCTTATCCTATGCTCATTTGTCTTTTTTCCTAAATTCCACATATAAGTGAAATCATATATGTGTCTTATTTTGACTGACTTATTTCATTTAGCTTAATACACTCTACTTTGAGTGAGGTACTTGGAACTGACAAATTTCATTCTTTTTGATGGCTGAATAATATTCCATTATTCATATATATGAATATATATAATCATATATATATATATATAATCACTTTTTCTTTATCCAATCATCTATAATGGACATCTCTGCTCTTTCCATAATTTGGTTATTATGGACATTGATACTATAAACATTAGGGTTCATGTGTCCCTTTGAATCACTATGTTTACATCCTTAGGTAAATACTATGTACTGCAATTGCTGGGTTGTAGGGTAGTTCTATTTTTTAACATTTTGAAGAACTTCCATACTGTTTTCCAGAGTGGCTACACCAGTTTGCATTCCCACCAACAGTAAAATTGTTCCTCTCTCTCTGCATCCTCACCAACATTTGTTGTTTCCTGAGTTGTTAATTTTAGCCATTCTGACCAGTGTGTGGTGGCATCTCACTATGGTTTTGATTTGTTTTTCCTTGATTATGAGTGATGTTGAGCATTATTTATGGGTTTGTTAGCCATTTGTATATCTTCTTTGGAGAAATGTCTGTTCAGGTATTATGCTATTTCTCGACTGGATTTTTTGGGGGGGAGGATGTTAAGTTTGAGAATTTCTTTATAGAATTTGGATACTAGTCTTTTATCTGAGATGTCATTTGCAAATATCTTCTACCATTCCATTGGTTGCCTTTCATTTTTTAAAATTTCATCAAATTTACTATTATTCAAATAATTTTAGTGATGAAACATGGAGGTTTCAGAAAGAATTTTAAATTTTTCTTAAAAAAAAAAAAAAGAAATTTGGGGCACCTCGGTGGCTCAGTGGGTTGAGCCTCTGTCTTCAGCTCAGGTCATGATCTTACGGTCCTGGGATCAAGCCCCGCATCGGGATCTCTGCTCAGCAGAGCCTGCTTCTTCCTCTCTCTCTGCCTGCCTCTCTGCCTACTTGTGATCTCTGTCTGTCAAATACATAAATAAAATCTTTAAAAATTAAAAAAAGTCACTTTACTTTAAAAAAATGAAATTTATTTTCTTCAAATTGTGTACTGAATTTTTTTGTTAATTCTTATTCTTTCCTATGAAGGTTATTTATTTAAAGATATATATTTTTTTTAAATTTAAAACTAGGAGCATTAAATATGCAAAGTTATAGAGAGCTAAAATAATTCTTTGTGGTACACATCAAAATTAAAATTCTTATGGATAAACTCAATTTTGTGAACTAATCAAATAACACTGGGAGAAAACAAAAACAAAAACAATTCTTTTTTTAAGGAAGCAACAGTAACAAAAACTTTTATAAAGAATTTTACATATTTTAGAGTTAATTACAATTTTCTATTATTTTTTGGTAACAAATATTTATTACTGTTATATATCATTTGTGGTAACAAGTATACATTTTTGATTCATGTACTTTTTTTCCATTTTTTAATTTAAAGTCAATTAATTAACATATAGAGTATTATTAATTTCAAAGGTCGAATGCAGTGATTCATTAGTCTTAAATAATACCCAGTGTTCACTACATCACATACACTCCTTAATGTTCATCACTCAATTACCTCATCCCTCACCTGCCTCTCCTTCTTAAACCTTCAGTTTGTTTCCCATGATTAAGAGTCTTTTATGCTTTGTCTCATTCTCTGATTTTTGTCTTGTTTTTCCCTCCCTTCCCCTATGCCTTTTAGCTTTGTTGATTGTTTCCTTAGATATGCAAAATCTTTTCATCCTGATGAAGTTCCAATAACTCATTTTCACTTTTGTTTCCTTTGCCTCTGGAGACTTGTCCATCAAGAAGTTGATATGGCCAGTGTCAGAGGTTGCTGTGTTCTCCCCTAGGGTTTTGATGAATGCCTGTTTCACATTTAGGTCTTTCATCCATTTTGAGTTTATTTTTGTGTACAATATAAGAACAGTTTTCTGTATAATTTAAGAATATTGTCCAGTTTCAACTTTTGTGTATAATGTAAGAAATTTGTCCAGTTTTATTTTTCTGCATGTGGCTGTCCACTTTCCCCAATATCATTTGTTGAAGAGACTGTCTTTTTTCCATTGGGTATTATTTCCTCCTTTGTTGAAAATTAGTTGTGGGTCCATTTCTTGATCATCTGTTCTGTTCCATTGATTTATGTGTCTGTTTTTGTGCCAGTACCATACTGTCTTGATGATTACAGCTTTGTAATACAGCTTTAAGTCTGGTACTGTGATGTCTCCAGCTTTGGTTATTACTTTCAACATTCTTTTGGCTGTTCTTGGTCTTTTCTGGTTGCATACACATTTTAGAATTATTTCTTCCAGCTCTGTGAAAAATATTGATGGTATTTTGATAGGGGTTGCATTGAACGTGCAGATTGCATTGGGTAGTATAGACATTATAACAATGTTTGTTCTTCCAATCCAGGAGCGTGGAATATTTTCCATATCTTTGTGTCCTCTTCAATTTCTTTCATAAGTGTTCTATTGTTTTCAGCATATAGATCTTTTACCTCATTGGTCAGGCTTATTCCTAGATATCTTATGAGTTTTGGTGCAATTGTAAACGGGTTTAATTCATTGATTTTTTTTTCTATTGCTTCATTTTTGGTGTATATAAGTACAACAGATTTCTGTGCATTAGATTTTTATCCTGAGACTTTGGCTAATTCCTGTATCATTTCTAGCAATTTTGGGGTGGAGTCTTTTGGATTTTCTACCTAGAGTATCATTTCATCTGCTGTCAGTGGAAGTTTGACTTCTTCCTGGCTGATCTGGATATCTTTTTTTTCTTTTTGTTGTCTTATTGTTGAGTTTAGGAATTCTAATATGATATTGCACAACAGTGGAGAAAGTGGGCATCCCTGTCATTTTCTTGATCTTATGGGGAAAGCTCTCAGTTTTCCCCCTTAAAGAATTACATTCATTGTGGGTTTTTCATAGATGGCTTTTATGATATTGTGATATGTATGCTTTATATCCACACTGTGAAGAGTTTTAATCAAGAAATGATGCTTTACTTTGTCAAATGATTTTTTCTACATCTATTAAGATTATTATTTGGTTCTTTTCCTTCATTTATTTATGTAGTGTATCACATTCATTGATTTGTGGACATTGAACCAACCTTGTGGCCCAGGAATAAATCCCACTGGTTGTGTGGATAATCCTTTTAATGTACTGTTGGATCCTATTAGCTAATATTTTGGTTCCTCAAAAAGTTAAAAATAGAGCTACACTATGACCCAGCAATTGCACTCCAGGGTATTTGTCTCAAAGATACAAAGGTAGTGATACAAAAGGGCACCTGTACCTCAATGTTTATAACAATAGCTAAACTATGGAAAGAGCCCAGATGTCCATTACCAGATGAATGAATAAAGATATGGGAAATATATATATATATATATATATATATATATATATATACACACACACACATATTTGCAAATGGCAGGGTTTCATTTTTATGGCTGAGTAATATTCCATTGTATATGTGTATATACATATATACATTTTATACACACACGCACACACACTATATATACACATACATACACATACCACATCTTCTTTTTTTTTTAAAGATTTTATTTATTTATTTGACAGAGAGAGATCACAAACAGGCAGAGAGGCAGGCAGAGAGAGAGGAGGAAGCAGGCTCCCTGCTGAGCAGAGAGCCCGATGTGGGGCTCGATCCCAGGACCCTGAGACCATGAACTGAACCAAAGGCAGCGGCTTAACCCACTGAGCCACCCAGGTGCCCCATACCACATCTTCTTTATCCATTCACATGTTGATGGACATCAGGGCTCATTCTATAGTTTGGTTATTGTGGACATTGCTACTATAAACATTGAAGTGCAGGTACTCTTTCAAATTGCTATGTTTATATCTTTGGGTAAATACCTAGTAGTGCAATTGCTGGGTTGTAGGATGGCTCTAATTTTAACTTTTTAGGAACTTCAATACTATTTCACAGAGTGGCTGTACCAGTTTGAATTCCAACAACAGTGTAAGAGGGTTTCTCTTTCTCCACATTCTCACCAACATCTATTGTTTCCTGAGTTGTTCATTTCAGTCATTGTTACTGAAGTGTGAGGTTGTATCTCATTGTGGTTTTGATTTGTATTTTCCTGATTCCAACTGATGCTGAGGATTTCCATGTGTCTGTGGCCATTTATATGTCTTCTGTGGAGAAATGTCTGTCCATGTCTCCTGTCCATTTATTGACTAGATTATTTGTTTTTGGGTGTTGAGTTTGAAAAGTTCTTTATAGATTTTGGATACTAGCCCTTTATCTGACATGTCATTTGCAACTATCTCCTTCCACTCTGTAGGTTATATTTTGGTTTTGTTTGTTTCCAAGAAATGAACATTTTTATAAATAAGATACACAAATGACCAACAGACACAGGAAAAGATACTCAACATCATTCAATATCAGGGAAATGTAAATCAAAACCGCAATGAGATATGACCTCAGATCTTTCAGAATGGATAAAATCAACAACACAAGAAACAACAAGTGTTGTCGAGGATGTGGAGAAAGGGGAAACCCCATGACCTGTTGCTAGGAATGCAAATTTGTACAACCACTCTGGGAAAAAAAAATATGGATGTACCTTAAAAGTTAAAATTAGAGCTACCTTATAATCCAGCAACTGTGCTACTGGGCATTTACACAAAAATACAAAAAAATACAAAAAAAAGAAAAAATAAAGAAAGAAAGAAAGGAAAAGAAACAACTCAAAAACACAGAACACTAATTCAAATGGGTACATGCACCTCTATACATAACAACATTGTTTTCAACAGCTAAATTATGTAAGCAGCCCAAGTGTCTGTCAACCAATGGATGGATAAAGAAAATAAAGATGTCTTCTTTTTACAGTTGGTTAATATTCCATGGTATGCCATGGAAATCTTTACTTCTGCAGTGACATGGCTGGAGCCAGAGAATATAAGTCCAAATCAGAGAAATAAGCCAGTCAGAGAAAGACATATATCATATGATTCCATTCATATGTGGCATTTAATAAACAAAACAAATGAGCAAAGAAAAAAAGAGAGAGAGAAACAACAGACTCTAAACTATTGAGAACAAAATGATCACTGTCAGAGAGAAGGTGGGTGAAATAGGTGATGGGGATTAAGGAATACACTTGCCATGATAAGAACTGGTTGCTGCTTAAATTCCACATATCAGTGAAATCGTATTGTATTTTCCTTTCTCTTACTGACTTAATTAGCTTAGCATAATACTATCTAGCTCCATCCATGTCATTGCAAAAGGGAAAGATTTCATTCTTTTTGATGGCTGAGTAATAGTCGTGTGAGTGTGTGTGTGTGTGTGTGTGTGTGTGTGTATAACACAATTTATATAATAAATATCACTTCTTCTTTATCCTTTCATAAGTTTTTGAACATTTAGGTGTTTTCAAAATTTGGCTGTAGTAGATAATGTTGCTACAAACATCACAGTGCATGTTTTCCTTTAAATTAGTGTTTTTGTATTCTTTGGATAAATACCCAGGAATATAATTACTGGATCATTCGGTACATCTATTTTTTTTTAAAGATTTTATTTATTTATTTGACAGAGAGAAATCACAAGTAGGCAGAGAGGCAGGCAGAGAGAGAGAGAGGGAAGCAGGCTCCCTGCTGAGCAGAGAGCCAGATGCGGGCCTCGATCCCAGTACCCTGAGATCATGACCTGAGCCGAAGGCAGCGGCTTAACCCACTGAGCCACCCAGGCGCCCTCGGTACATCTATTTTTAACTTCTTGAGGAATCTCTAATGTTTTCCAAAGTGGCGCCCTGGGTTTGCATTCCCATTAACAGGGCAAGAAGGTTCTCATTTCTTCACATACTCACCAACACCTGTTGTTTCTTGTGCTACTGATTTTAGTCACACTGATAGCTGTGAGGTGATATGTCATTGTAGTTTTGATTTGTTCTTCCCTGATGTTCAGTGATGTTGGACATCATTTCATGTGTCTGTTTGCCATCTGGATGTTTTCTTTTACAAAAAAAAATGTCTATTAATGTCTTCTGCCAAATTTAATTAGATTATTCTTTTTGGAAGTTGAGTTTTTAATGTTCTTTATGTATTTTGGATATTAACCCCTAATCAGATATGTCATTTGCCAATATCTTTTTCCATTATGTAGGATGCTTTTTAGTTTTGTTGATTTTTCTCACTTCTCTGTGCAGAAGTTTTTATTTTCATGAAGTCCCAAAAGTTTATTTTTGCTTTTCTTTCCCTTGCCTAAGGAGACATACCTAGTAAGAAATTGCTATGGCTGATGTCAATGATTTTTATTGTCCATGTTTTCTTTAAGATATTTTAAAAATTTTATTTATTTATTTGAAAGAGAGAAAGCATGAGCCAGGAGGAGAGGCAGAGGGAAAAGGAGACTCCCTGCTGAGCTGAGAGACCAAGGTGAGGCTCAATCACAGGACCTGGAGATTGCAATCTGAGCTGAAGGCATAGGCTTAACCATTTGAGCCACACAGGCTTCCCAATATCTAATATTTTTATGGTTTCAGGTCTTATAAGTAAGTCCTTAATTCACTTTGAATTTGTTTTTGTTCACAGCATAAGAAGGAGATCCAGGTTCATTATTTTGTATATTGCTGTCCAGTTCAGGTGGAAGTGGTGTAAGGTCTCATTTTACAAGCAGATCAGAACACATCTCATTAAAACTTGCCATGTTCAGGAAATGGAACAAACACTGTCCTGAGTAAGTGTGATGAGCCTCTGCAGATAAATGACATGAAGAGTAAAGAAACCAAAACACAACAGCAGTGTATGCAGCACAGACTTGAGATATTCCATCATATGCCAACCTCTGGAAACCACATGAACTCTTCTACACAAGGCCATTGCTTTCAGAAGCAGAACACATGAATAACTGACTCTTCTAACACAGAGAAGAATACAAAGACTTAGAGAAAATGAGAAGACAAAGGAATTTATCCCACATGAAAGACAGGGTAATGCAACAGCCAGAAATGTAAGTGAAATGTTATAAATAGCATGCCTGATGGAGAATTTAAATCAATGATTATAAGGATACACACTGGACTTGAGAAAAGAATAGAGGACATCAGTGAGACACTTACCACAGAGAAAATAGAATTAGTTAATAGGTTAAAGAGAATCAATCAGAGATAAATAATGCAATTAAAGAGATTGAAAACAAGCTTCATGACATGAAGAGCTGGCTGGAAGAAGCAGAGGAAAAGATTAGTAACCTAGAAGACAGAGTGGAAATTAATGAGGCTGAATAAAAGAGAGACAGAAGAAATATGGAATTCAAGAATAGACTTAACAAACTCAGTGACTCCATCAAACATAATAAAATTTGAGTTAATAGGAGTCCCAGAAGAAGAGAGAGGAAGAAGGATAAAAGTTTTATCTGAGGAAATCATAGTTGAGACCTTCCCTAATCTGGGGAAGGAAACAGATATCTAGATCCAGGAGACACAGAGAATTCCCATTAAAACTAACAAAATTAGGCCAACACCAAGATATATTGTGATTAAATTTGCAAAATATACTGATGAATGAAGAATCTTAAAAGCAGCAAAAGAAATGAAGTCCTTAACTTACAGATAACCCTTAAGGCTATCTGGAGATTTCTCAATACTAAGTAGGGAAACTAGAATGGAATGGCATGACCTATCAAAGTGCTCAATGGGAAAAATCTACAGCTAAATATAGTGTATCCAGCAAAGTTATAATTAAGATACCACCTCACACCATTTATTCATAAAGGGTAAAATTAACAACTCAGAAAACAACAGATAATGGTGAGGATGCAGAGGGAGGGGACCACACTTACACTGCTGGTGGAAATACACAATGGTACAGCACGCTGGTAAACAGTATGGAGGTTTCCCCAAAAGCTAAAAATAATACTACCCTGTGATCCATGAATTGCACTACTAAGTATTTACCCAAGGGATACCAAAATACTATTTTGAAGGGACACATGCACTTCAATGTTTATAGCAATGTTACCCAAAATAGCCAAAACAAGGAAGGAGCCCAAAGGTCCACCATCTGAGGAATGGATAAAGAGTAGGTGATATATATGTATATACAATGGAATACTACTCAGCTATTAAAAAGAAAGAAATCTTGCCATTTGAAATGATGTGGATGGAACCAGAGTGTTTTATGTTAAGTGAAATAAATCAGCCAAAGAAAGACAAATATCATATGATTTCACTCAAAAGTGAAATTTAAGAAATACAATAGTTGAACATAGAGGAATGGAATAAAAAATAAAATAAGATATAGAGGGAGGCAAAACATAAGTGACACTTAAATATAAGCAACAAACTGAGGTTTGCTGGAAGGGTGGAATGTAGCAGAATTGGGTGATGGGCATTAAGGAGGGCACTTGATATAATGTGCAGTGGGTGTTATATGCAACTGATATATCACTAAATTCTATCTCTGAAACTAATACTATACTATATGTGAGCTAACTTGAATTATAAAAAGAAATCTTGAAAGAAAAAGAAAGCCATTATTTAGACTAGAAGGAGAGATAGTTTCCCATACAAACAAAAAATAAAGGAATTCAGGACCACTAATTGAGCCCTGCAAGAAATATTAAACTGGACTTGAAATTCAAAGGAGAGACCAAAATGGCAAAGACAAGAAAGGATCAGAGAAATATCCAGTAACGATGACAAAATAAGTAGTCAAATGGCAGTAAATACCTATCTGTCAATAATTTACATTGAATGTAAATGGATAAGGGGGCTGAATGTTCAAAAAAAGATACACTGCAACAGAAGGGATTAAACAAAAATGTCCCATCTATATTATGCCTACAAGAAATTTATTTTAGACCTAAAGACACTTCCAGGTTAAAAATGAGGGATGAAAAAGTGTTTATCATATAAATGAATGTTAAGAGAAAGTCAAAGTAGCAATACTTATAGCAGAGAAACCTACATTGAAAGAGAGTGTAATAAGAGACAAAGAAGGACACTATGTAATTATACAGGAGATACAAGAAGATATGACAATTATAAATATTTGTGCACACAAATATACAAAACTATTAATATAAATTGGAAGAACTGATTGATAATAAGACAATAATAGCAGGAGATTTTAATGACACAATTACATCAGTAAACAGACACCCTAAAGACAATATCAACATAGAAAAAATGTCTTTGAATGACATACTCAACCATATGAACTAAACAGATATCAGAATATCCCATCCTAAGAGAAGAATACACAAAATATTTTTTTTATTTTTAATTTTTTAAATTTTTTATTTCTTTTCAGCATAACAGTATTCATTGTTTTTGCACCACACCCAGTGCTCCATGCAATCCATGCCCTGTCTAATACCCACCACCTGGTTCACCCAACCTCCCACCCCCTGCCCCTTCAAATCCCTCAGATTGTTTTCAGAGTCCATAGTCTCTCATGGTACACCTCCCCTACCAATTTCCTTCAACTCCCTTCTCCTCTCCATATACGCTTGTCCTCTATGCTA